>NW_021629880.1:0-59986 GCF_900700375.1 Denticeps clupeoides
AAAGCTTACAGAACTGGTATTCCCAGGAGGTCTCCCATCCAAGACTAACCAGGCCCAAGCCTTCTTAGCTTCCGAGATCAGACGAGACCGGGCGTTCTTGGGCTGGTATGGCCGTAAGCAATCTCTGCTTGAAAATCTTGGACTTTAAACAACCTAGGCTTGAAAACATATCACAGAGTGAAAATACCTCTTAACTTACTTTAGAAAAAAACTAACAAAGCGATGCAAAAAAACTTCATTTAAAAAGTTTTTCAAACAGTTAAAGCTTACAGCAACCTGGTATTCCCAGGAGGTCTCCCATCCAAGTACTAACCAGGCCCAAGCCTTCTTAGCTTCCGAGATCAGACGAGACCGGGCGTTCTTGGGCTGGTATGGCCGTAAGCAATCTCTGCTTGAAAATCTTGGACTTTAAACAACCTAGGCTTGAAAACATATCACAGAGTGAAAATACCTCTTAACTTACTTTAGATAAAAACTAACAAAGCGATGCAAAAAAACTTCATTTTAAAAAGTTTTTCAACAGTTAAAGCTTACAGCACCTGGTATTCCCAGGAGGTCTCCCATCCAAGTACTAACCAGGCCCAAGCCTTCTTAGCTTCCGAGATCAGACGAGACCGGGCGTTCTTGGGCTGGTATGGCCGTAAGCAATCTCTGCTTGAAAATCTTGGACTTTAAACAACCTAGGCTTGAAAACATATCACAGAGTGAAAATACCTCTTAACTTACTTAGATAAAAACTAACAAAGCGATGCAAAAAAAACTTCATTTTAAAAAGTTTTTCAACAGTTAAAGCTTACAGCACCTGGTATTCCCAGGAGGTCTCCCATCCAAGTACTAACCAGGCCCAAGCCTTCTTAGCTTCCGAGATCAGACGAGACCGGGCGTTCTTGGGCTGGTATGGCCGTAAGCAATCTCTGCTTGAAAATCTTGGACTTTAAACAACCTAGGCTTGAAAACATATCACAGAGTGAAAATACCTCTTAACTTACTTTAGAAAAAAACTAACAAAGCGATGCAAAAAAAACTTCATTTTAAAAAGTTTTTCAACAGTTAAAGCTTACAGCACCTGGTATTCCCAGGAGGTCTCCCATCCAAGTACTAACCAGGCCCAAGCCTTCTTAGCTTCCGAGATCAGACGAGACCGGGCGTTCTTGGGCTGGTATGGCCGTAAGCAATCTCTGCTTGAAAATCTTGGACTTTAAACAACCTAGGCTTGAAAACATATCACAGAGTGAAAATACCTCTTAACTTACTTTAGATAAAAAACTAACAAAGCGATGCAAAAAAACTTCATTTTAAAAAGTTTTTCAACAGTTAAAGCTTACAGCACCTGGTATTCCCAGGAGGTCTCCCATCCAAGTACTAACCAGGCCCAAGCCTTCTTAGCTTCCGAGATCAGACGAGACCGGGCGTTCTTGGGCTGGTATGGCCGTAAGCAATCTCTGCTTGAAAATCTTGGACTTTAAACAACCTAGGCTTGAAAACATATCACAGAGTGAAAATACCTCTTAACTTACTTTAGAAAAAAACTAACAAAGCGATGCAAAAAAAACTTCATTTTAAAAAGTTTTTCAACAGTTAAAGCTTACAGCACCTGGCATTCCCAGGAGGTCTCCCATCCAAGTACTAACCAGGCCCAAGCCTTCTTAGCTTCCGAGATCAGACGAGACCGGGCGTTCTTGGGCTGGTATGGCCGTAAGCAATCTCTGCTTGAAAATCTTGGACTTTAAACAACCTAGGCTTGAAAACATATCACAGAGTGAAAATACCTCTTAACTTACTTTAGAAAAAAACTAACAAAGCGATGCAAAAAAACTTCATTTTAAAAAGTTTTTCAACAGTTAAAGCTTACAGCACCTGGCATTCCCAGGAGGTCTCCCATCCAAGTACTAACCAGGCCCAAGCCTTCTTAGCTTCCGAGATCAGACGAGACCGGGCGTTCTTGGGCTGGTATGGCCGTAAGCAATCTCTGCTTGAAAATCTTGGACTTTAAACAACCTAGGCTTGAAAACATATCACAGAGTGAAAATACCTCTTAACTTACTTTAGAAAAAAACTAACAAAGCGATGCAAAAAAACTTCATTTTAAAAAGTTTTTCAACAGTTAAAGCTTACAGCACCTGGTATTCCCAGGAGGTCTCCCATCCAAGTACTAACCAGGCCCAAGCCTTCTTAGCTTCCGAGATCAGACGAGACCGGGCGTTCTTGGGCTGGTATGGCCGTAAGCAATCTCTGCTTGAAAATCTTGGACTTTAAACAACCTAGGCTTGAAAACATATCACAGAGTGAAAATACCTCTTAACTTACTTTAGAAAAAAACTAACAAAGCGATGCAAAAAAACTTCATTTTAAAAAGTTTTTCAACAGTTAAAGCTTACAGCACCTGGCATTCCCAGGAGGTCTCCCATCCAAGTACTAACCAGGCCCAAGCCTTCTTAGCTTCCGAGATCAGACGAGACCGGGCGTTCTTGGGCTGGTATGGCCGTAAGCAATCTCTGCTTGAAAATCTTGGACTTTAAACAACCTAGGCTTGAAAACATATCACAGAGTGAAAATACCTCTTAACTTACTTTAGAAAAAAACTAACAAAGCGATGCAAAAAAACTTCATTTTAAAAAGTTTTTCAACAGTTAAAGCTTACAGCACCTGGCATTCCCAGGAGGTCTCCCATCCAAGTACTAACCAGGCCCAAGCCTTCTTAGCTTCCGAGATCAGACGAGACCGGGCGTTCTTGGGCTGGTATGGCCGTAAGCAATCTCTGCTTGAAAATCTTGGACTTTAAACAACCTAGGCTTGAAAACATATCACAGAGTGAAAATACCTCTTAACTTACTTTAGAAAAAAACTAACAAAGCGATGCAAAAAAACTTCATTTTAAAAAGTTTTTCAACAGTTAAAGCTTACAGCACCTGGCATTCCCAGGAGGTCTCCCATCCAAGTACTAACCAGGCCCAAGCCTTCTTAGCTTCCGAGATCAGACGAGACCGGGCGTTCTTGGGCTGGTATGGCCGTAAGCAATCTCTGCTTGAAAATCTTGGACTTTAAACAACCTAGGCTTGAAAACATATCACAGAGTGAAAATACCTCTTAACTTACTTTAGAAAAAAACTAACAAAGCGATGCAAAAAAACTTCATTTTAAAAAGTTTTTCAACAGTTAAAGCTTACAGCACCTGGTATTCCCAGGAGGTCTCCCATCCAAGTACTAACCAGGCCCAAGCCTTCTTAGCTTCCGAGATCAGACGAGACCGGGCGTTCTTGGGCTGGTATGGCCGTAAGCAATCTCTGCTTGAAAATCTTGGACTTTAAACAACCTAGGCTTGAAAACATATCACAGAGTGAAAATACCTCTTAACTTACTTTAGAAAAAAACTAACAAAGCGATGCAAAAAAACTTCATTTTAAAAAGTTTTTCAACAGTTAAAGCTTACAGCACCTGGCATTCCCAGGAGGTCTCCCATCCAAGTACTAACCAGGCCCAAGCCTTCTTAGCTTCCGAGATCAGACGAGACCGGGCGTTCTTGGGCTGGTATGGCCGTAAGCAATCTCTGCTTGAAAATCTTGGACTTTAAACAACCTAGGCTTGAAAACATATCACAGAGTGAAAATACCTCTTAACTTACTTTAGAAAAAAACTAACAAAGCGATGCAAAAAAACTTCATTTTAAAAAGTTTTTCAACAGTTAAAGCTTACAGCACCTGGCATTCCCAGGAGGTCTCCCATCCAAGTACTAACCAGGCCCAAGCCTTCTTAGCTTCCGAGATCAGACGAGACCGGGCGTTCTTGGGCTGGTATGGCCGTAAGCAATCTCTGCTTGAAAATCTTGGACTTTAAACAACCTAGGCTTGAAAACATATCACAGAGTGAAAATACCTCTTAACTTACTTTAGAAAAAAACTAACAAAGCGATGCAAAAAAACTTCATTTTAAAAAGTTTTTCAACAGTTAAAGCTACAGCACCTGGCATTCCCAGGAGGTCTCCCATCCAAGTACTAACCAGGCCCAAGCCTTCTTAGCTTCCGAGATCAGACGAGACCGGGCGTTCTTGGGCTGGTATGGCCGTAAGCAATCTCTGCTTGAAAATCTTGGACTTTAAACAACCTAGGCTTGAAAACATATCACAGAGTGAAAATACCTCTTAACTTACTTTAGAAAAAAACTAACAAAGCGATGCAAAAAAACTTCATTTTAAAAAGTTTTTCAACAGTTAAAGCTTACAGCACCTGGCATTCCCAGGAGGTCTCCCATCCAAGTACTAACCAGGCCCAAGCCTTCTTAGCTTCCGAGATCAGACGAGACCGGGCGTTCTTGGGCTGGTATGGCCGTAAGCAATCTCTGCTTGAAAATCTTGGACTTTAAACAACCTAGGCTTGAAAACATATCACAGAGTGAAAATACCTCTTAACTTACTTTAGAAAAAAACTAACAAAGCGATGCAAAAAAACTTCATTTTAAAAAGTTTTTCAACAGTTAAAGCTTACAGCACCTGGCATTCCCAGGAGGTCTCCCATCCAAGTACTAACCAGGCCCAAGCCTTCTTAGCTTCCGAGATCAGACGAGACCGGGCGTTCTTGGGCTGGTATGGCCGTAAGCAATCTCTGCTTGAAAATCTTGGACTTTAAACAACCTAGGCTTGAAAACATATCACAGAGTGAAAATACCTCTTAACTTACTTTAGAAAAAAACTAACAAAGCGATGCAAAAAAACTTCATTTTAAAAAGTTTTTCAACAGTTAAAGCTTACAGCACCTGGCATTCCCAGGAGGTCTCCCATCCAAGTACTAACCAGGCCCAAGCCTTCTTAGCTTCCGAGATCAGACGAGACCGGGCGTTCTTGGGCTGGTATGGCCGTAAGCAATCTCTGCTTGAAAATCTTGGACTTTAAACAACCTAGGCTTGAAAACATATCACAGAGTGAAAATACCTCTTAACTTACTTTAGAAAAAAACTAACAAAGCGATGCAAAAAAACTTCATTTTAAAAAGTTTTTCAACAGTTAAAGCTTACAGCACCTGGCATTCCCAGGAGGTCTCCCATCCAAGTACTAACCAGGCCCAAGCCTTCTTAGCTTCCGAGATCAGACGAGACCGGGCGTTCTTGGGCTGGTATGGCCGTAAGCAATCTCTGCTTGAAAATCTTGGACTTTAAACAACCTAGGCTTGAAAACATATCACAGAGTGAAAATACCTCTTAACTTACTTTAGAAAAAAACTAACAAAGCGATGCAAAAAAACTTCATTTTAAAAAGTTTTTCAACAGTTAAAGCTTACAGCACCTGGCATTCCCAGGAGGTCTCCCATCCAAGTACTAACCAGGCCCAAGCCTTCTTAGCTTCCGAGATCAGACGAGACCGGGCGTTCTTGGGCTGGTATGGCCGTAAGCAATCTCTGCTTGAAAATCTTGGACTTTAAACAACCTAGGCTTGAAAACATATCACAGAGTGAAAATACCTCTTAACTTACTTTAGAAAAAAACTAACAAAGCGATGCAAAAAAAACTTCATTTTAAAAAGTTTTTCAACAGTTAAAGCTTACAGCACCTGGTATTCCCAGGAGGTCTCCCATCCAAGTACTAACCAGGCCCAAGCCTTCTTAGCTTCCGAGATCAGACGAGACCGGGCGTTCTTGGGCTGGTATGGCCGTAAGCAATCTCTGCTTGAAAATCTTGGACTTTAAACAACCTAGGCTTGAAAACATATCACAGAGTGAAAATACCTCTTAACTTACTTTAGAAAAAAACTAACAAAGCGATGCAAAAAAACTTCATTTTAAAAAGTTTTTCAACAGTTAAAGCTTACAGCACCTGGCATTCCCAGGAGGTCTCCCATCCAAGTACTAACCAGGCCCAAGCCTTCTTAGCTTCCGAGATCAGACGAGACCGGGCGTTCTTGGGCTGGTATGGCCGTAAGCAATCTCTGCTTGAAAATCTTGGACTTTAAACAACCTAGGCTTGAAAACATATCACAGAGTGAAAATACCTCTTAACTTACTTTAGAAAAAAACTAACAAAGCGATGCAAAAAAACTTCATTTTAAAAAGTTTTTCAACAGTTAAAGCTTACAGCACCTGGCATTCCCAGGAGGTCTCCCATCCAAGTACTAACCAGGCCCAAGCCTTCTTAGCTTCCGAGATCAGACGAGACCGGGCGTTCTTGGGCTGGTATGGCCGTAAGCAATCTCTGCTTGAAAATCTTGGACTTTAAACAACCTAGGCTTGAAAACATATCACAGAGTGAAAATACCTCTTAACTTACTTTAGAAAAAAACTAACAAAGCGATGCAAAAAAACTTCATTTTAAAAAGTTTTTCAACAGTTAAAGCTTACAGCACCTGGCATTCCCAGGAGGTCTCCCATCCAAGTACTAACCAGGCCCAAGCCTTCTTAGCTTCCGAGATCAGACGAGACCGGGCGTTCTTGGGCTGGTATGGCCGTAAGCAATCTCTGCTTGAAAATCTTGGACTTTAAACAACCTAGGCTTGAAAACATATCACAGAGTGAAAATACCTCTTAACTTACTTTAGAAAAAAACTAACAAAGCGATGCAAAAAAACTTCATTTTAAAAAGTTTTTCAACAGTTAAAGCTTACAGCACCTGGCATTCCCAGGAGGTCTCCCATCCAAGTACTAACCAGGCCCAAGCCTTCTTAGCTTCCGAGATCAGACGAGACCGGGCGTTCTTGGGCTGGTATGGCCGTAAGCAATCTCTGCTTGAAAATCTTGGACTTTAAACAACCTAGGCTTGAAAACATATCACAGAGTGAAAATACCTCTTAACTTACTTTAGAAAAAAACTAACAAAGCGATGCAAAAAAACTTCATTTTAAAAAGTTTTTCAACAGTTAAAGCTTACAGCACCTGGCATTCCCAGGAGGTCTCCCATCCAAGTACTAACCAGGCCCAAGCCTTCTTAGCTTCCGAGATCAGACGAGACCGGGCGTTCTTGGGCTGGTATGGCCGTAAGCAATCTCTGCTTGAAAATCTTGGACTTTAAACAACCTAGGCTTGAAAACATATCACAGAGTGAAAATACCTCTTAACTTACTTTAGAAAAAAACTAACAAAGCGATGCAAAAAAACTTCATTTTAAAAAGTTTTTCAACAGTTAAAGCTTACAGCACCTGGCATTCCCAGGAGGTCTCCCATCCAAGTACTAACCAGGCCCAAGCCTTCTTAGCTTCCGAGATCAGACGAGACCGGGCGTTCTTGGGCTGGTATGGCCGTAAGCAATCTCTGCTTGAAAATCTTGGACTTTAAACAACCTAGGCTTGAAAACATATCACAGAGTGAAAATACCTCTTAACTTACTTTAGAAAAAAACTAACAAAGCGATGCAAAAAAACTTCATTTTAAAAAGTTTTTCAACAGTTAAAGCTTACAGCACCTGGCATTCCCAGGAGGTCTCCCATCCAAGTACTAACCAGGCCCAAGCCTTCTTAGCTTCCGAGATCAGACGAGACCGGGCGTTCTTGGGCTGGTATGGCCGTAAGCAATCTCTGCTTGAAAATCTTGGACTTTAAACAACCTAGGCTTGAAAACATATCACAGAGTGAAAATACCTCTTAACTTACTTTAGAAAAAAACTAACAAAGCGATGCAAAAAAACTTCATTTTAAAAAGTTTTTCAACAGTTAAAGCTTACAGCACCTGGCATTCCCAGGAGGTCTCCCATCCAAGTACTAACCAGGCCCAAGCCTTCTTAGCTTCCGAGATCAGACGAGACCGGGCGTTCTTGGGCTGGTATGGCCGTAAGCAATCTCTGCTTGAAAATCTTGGACTTTAAACAACCTAGGCTTGAAAACATATCACAGAGTGAAAATACCTCTTAACTTACTTTAGAAAAAAACTAACAAAGCGATGCAAAAAAACTTCATTTTAAAAAGTTTTTCAACAGTTAAAGCTTACAGCACCTGGCATTCCCAGGAGGTCTCCCATCCAAGTACTAACCAGGCCCAAGCCTTCTTAGCTTCCGAGATCAGACGAGACCGGGCGTTCTTGGGCTGGTATGGCCGTAAGCAATCTCTGCTTGAAAATCTTGGACTTTAAACAACCTAGGCTTGAAAACATATCACAGAGTGAAAATACCTCTTAACTTACTTTAGAAAAAAACTAACAAAGCGATGCAAAAAAACTTCATTTTAAAAAGTTTTTCAACAGTTAAAGCACCTGGCATTCCCAGGAGGTCTCCCATCCAAGTACTAACCAGGCCCAAGCCTTCTTAGCTTCCGAGATCAGACGAGACCGGGCGTTCTTGGGCTGGTATGGCCGTAAGCAATCTCTGCTTGAAAATCTTGGACTTTAAACAACCTAGGCTTGAAAACATATCACAGAGTGAAAATACCTCTTAACTTACTTTAGAAAAAAACTAACAAAGCGATGCAAAAAAACTTCATTTTAAAAAGTTTTTCAACAGTTAAAGCACCTGGCATTCCCAGGAGGTCTCCCATCCAAGTACTAACCAGGCCCAAGCCTTCTTAGCTTCCGAGATCAGACGAGACCGGGCGTTCTTGGGCTGGTATGGCCGTAAGCAATCTCTGCTTGAAAATCTTGGACTTTAAACAACCTAGGCTTGAAAACATATCACAGAGTGAAAATACCTCTTAACTTACTTTAGAAAAAAACTAACAAAGCGATGCAAAAAAACTTCATTTTAAAAAGTTTTTCAACAGTTAAAGCTTACAGCACCTGGCATTCCCAGGAGGTCTCCCATCCAAGTACTAACCAGGCCCAAGCCTTCTTAGCTTCCGAGATCAGACGAGACCGGGCGTTCTTGGGCTGGTATGGCCGTAAGCAATCTCTGCTTGAAAATCTTGGACTTTAAACAACCTAGGCTTGAAAACATATCACAGAGTGAAAATACCTCTTAACTTACTTTAGAAAAAAACTAACAAAGCGATGCAAAAAAACTTCATTTTAAAAAGTTTTTCAACAGTTAAAGCTTACAGCACCTGGCATTCCCAGGAGGTCTCCCATCCAAGTACTAACCAGGCCCAAGCCTTCTTAGCTTCCGAGATCAGACGAGACCGGGCGTTCTTGGGCTGGTATGGCCGTAAGCAATCTCTGCTTGAAAATCTTGGACTTTAAACAACCTAGGCTTGAAAACATATCACAGAGTGAAAATACCTCTTAACTTACTTTAGAAAAAAACTAACAAAGCGATGCAAAAAAACTTCATTTTAAAAAGTTTTTCAACAGTTAAAGCACCTGGCATTCCCAGGAGGTCTCCCATCCAAGTACTAACCAGGCCCAAGCCTTCTTAGCTTCCGAGATCAGACGAGACCAGGCGTTCTTGGGCTGGTATGGCCGTAAGCAATCTCTGCTTGAAAATCTTGGACTTTAAACAACCTAGGCTTGAAAACATATCACAGAGTGAAAATACCTCTTAACTTACTTTAGAAAAAACTAACAAAGCGATGCAAAAAAACTTCATTTTAAAAAGTTTTTCAACAGTTAAAGCACCTGGCATTCCCAGGAGGTCTCCCATCCAAGTACTAACCAGGCCCAAGCCTTCTTAGCTTCCGAGATCAGACGAGACCGGGCGTTCTTGGGCTGGTATGGCCGTAAGCAATCTCTGCTTGAAAATCTTGGACTTTAAACAACCTAGGCTTGAAAACATATCACAGAGTGAAAATACCTCTTAACTTACTTTAGAAAAAAACTAACAAAGCGATGCAAAAAAACTTCATTTTAAAAAGTTTTTCAACAGTTAAAGCTTACAGCACCTGGCATTCCCAGGAGGTCTCCCATCCAAGTTACTAACCAGGCCCAAGCCTTCTTAGCTTCCGAGATCAGACGAGACCGGGCGTTCTTGGGCTGGTATGGCCGTAAGCAATCTCTGCTTGAAAATCTTGGACTTTAAACAACCTAGGCTTGAAAACATATCACAGAGTGAAAATACCTCTTAACTTACTTTAGAAAAAAACTAACAAAGCGATGCAAAAAAACTTCATTTTAAAAAGTTTTTCAACATTTAAAGCTTACAGCACCTGGCATTCCCAGGAGGTCTCCCATCCAAGTACTAACCAGGCCCAAGCCTTCTTAGCTTCCGAGATCAGACGAGACCGGGCGTTCTTGGGCTGGTATGGCCGTAAGCAATCTCTGCTTGAAAATCTTAGGACTTTAAACAACCTAAGCTTGAAAACATATCACAGAGTGAAAATACCTCTTAACATACTTTAGAAAAAAACTAACAAAGCGATGCAAAAAAACTTCATTTTAAAAAGTTTTTCAACAGTTAAAGCACCTGGCATTCCCAGGAGGTCTCCATCCAAGTACTAACCAGGCCCAAGCCTTCTTAGCTTCCGAGATCAGACGAGACCAGGCGTTCTTGGGCTGGTATGGCCGTAAGCAATCTCTGCTTGAAAATCTTGGACTTTAAACAACCTAGGCTTGAAAACATATCACAGAGTGAAAATACCTCTTAACTTACTTTAGAAAAAAACTAACAAAGCCATGCAAAAAAACTTCATTTTAAAAAGTTTTTCAACAGTTAAAGCACCTGGCATTCCCAGGAGGTCTCCCATCCAAGTACTAACCAGCCCAAGCCTTCTTAGCTTCCGAGATCAGACGAGACCGGGCGTTCTTGGGCTGGTATGGCCGTAAGCAATCTCTGCTTGAAAATCTTGGACTTTAAACAACCTAGGCTTGAAAACATATCACAGAGTGAAAATACCTCTTAACTTACTTTAGAAAAAAACTAACAAAGCGATGCAAAAAACTTCATTTTAAAAAGTTTTTCAACAGTTAAAGCTTACAGCACCTGGCATTCCCAGGAGGTCTCCCATCCAAGTACTAACCAGGCCCAAGCCTTCTTAGCTTCCGAGATCAGACGAGACCGGGCGTTCTTGGGCTGGTATGGCCGCTAAGCAATCTCTGCTTGAAAATCTTGGACTTTAAACAACCTAGGCTTGAAAACATATCACAGAGTGAAAATACCTCTTAACTTACTTTAGAAAAAAACTAACAAAGCGATGCAAAAAAACTTCATTTTAAAAAGTTTTTCAACAGTTAAAGCTTACAGCACCTGGCATTCCCAGGAGGTCTCCCATCCAAGTACTAACCAGGCCCAAGCCTTCTTAGCTTCCGAGATCAGACGAGACGTTCTTGGGCTGGTATGGCCGTAAGCAATCTCTGCTTGAAAATCTTGGACTTTAAACAACCTAAGCTTGAAAACATATCACAGAGTGAAAATACCTCTTAACTTACTTTAGAAATAAACTAACAAAGCGATGCAAAAAAACTTCATTTTAAAAAGTTTTTCAACAATTAAAGCTTACAGCACCTGGCATTCCCAGGAGGTCTCCCATCCAAGTACTAACCAGGCCCAAGCCTTCTTAGCTTCCGAGATCAGACGAGACCGGGCGTTCTTGGGCTGGTATGGCCGTAAGCAATCTCTGCTTGAAAATCTTGGACTTTAAACAACCTAGGCTTGAAAGCATATCACAGAGTGAAAATACCTCTTAACTTACTTTAGAAAAAAACTAACAAAGCGATGCAAAAAAAACTTCATTTTAAAAAGTTTTTCAACAGTTAAAGCACCTGGCATTCCCAGGAGGTCTACCTTGCAAGTACTAACCAGGCCCAAGCCTTCTTAGCTTCCGAGATCAGACGAGACCGGGCGTTCTTGGGCTGGTATGGCCATAAGCAATCTCTGCTTGAAAATCTTGGACTTTAAACAACCTAGGCTTGAAAACATATCACAGAGTGAAAATACCTCTTAACTTACTTTAGAAAAAAAACTAACAAAGCGATGCAAAAACACTTCATTTTAAAAAGTTTTTCAACAGTTAAAGTTTACAGAACCTGGTAGTCCCAGGAGGTCTCCCATCCAAGTACTAACCAGGCCCAAGCCTTCTTAGCTTCCGAGATCCAGATTATATCAGATTTGCATTTAGGCATCTAGACGTAGTGAAAACAATTTTCTGAAGTCCAAACCGGTCATTAGAATGGGGGTAAAAGAATATTTAAGTTGTTTTGGACGAGACACAGTTGGAGTTTCTAGAAACTGGTGATCTACTGTCATGCACAAACATATGTAGGGTTTACCAGGTCTGAAAAAGAGAAAAGATCCGGTTAGCAACAGTTGTGTAAACAAAAAGCCTTGTTGATGTCACAGGATAAAGGGCAGACTCAAAATGTCAGAAAAACCAATGTATGTGGACAGTGTTGGGGAGTGACGGAATGCATGTACCGTTTAAATGAGTGATAATCAGAATACAGTTACTTTGCTAAAATAAATGTATACACGGCTGTCTGATCAGCGCTGCCACCAGGACGACCATCTGCCCGTTCCAGAGCAAGCACAAGTGTGCGTAATAGTGCGCGTAACAGTGCCAAACGTTACCACAAAACATTCCATTTTCTCCAAGTACAGTATGAGTGTGAGGAATAATTAATTCATGCATTTTTATAATAATTTTTTAATAATTATCTCGGTATTGTTCACTGATAAGACCTGATAAGACCTCATTATTTAGTAAACTTAGTGTTTGTTTTTTTGCAAGCATTAGAAAAGCAGCACCTCATATGTTTATGCCAATTGTTAGCCAATTATTGGATTTTTTGGGGGGATTTAAGTTTTTCAACCAAACAGTTCAGCACTGACACCTTAGAGGGTTCTTGTAAATGGCCATGAAGTAATGTTGCTGGGTTGCATTAAAACATATATTGTCTTGTGTTTAAAAAGATATGTGGTGGTTGTCATATGTTGTCATTGTCACATCAAGTTTAAAATATCTGATTTGTATTGAAGGATCTTTAGTATTTTCAAGTTATTTGTGGAAGAGTAATATTGACAGTAAATGCCAAAAAGTATATTAAATTTTTTTTTTATTCTACTTTATTAACTAGAAAACTGAAGACTGGAGAATTATCAAAACAATTTAACATTCTGTTGGTAGGGTCAAAATGTGGTGTAATCATTATGTAAGCATGGATGCATCCAACCCTGGATCTAGTGGTTCAGGCTGGTGTTGGTCTCTCAGGGGGGGGGGGCTGTCCATGTAACTACCGATTGTAAGTCACTCTGGATAAGGCTGTCTGATAAATACCATAGATGTACACATAAATTAGTATTGCTGCTGACATGTCCATTCCCTTATTACCACAGTGTACCCCCCCCCCCTTTTTTTTTTTGATGGCTACTTAAATACAGCATAATACACCAAGTCACAAAGCTCAAACTATCTCAGACTAGTTACTTGAACATGACATTGAGTTCGCTGTACTCAACATTCACCAGGTCTCAATCCAAACAGAACACCTTCGGATATTGGCTTCGGATATAATAGACAACCAGCAGACAAATCTGCCGCAGCTACATGATGCTATCATGTCTGTATGGCTCAATATATCTGAGGAATATTTCCACACCTTTTTGAGGCTATGCCATGAAGAATAAGGTGGTTCTAAAGGCATAAGGTGGTCCACCCGAGTACTAACGAGGTCTACCTAATAATATGACCAGCGAGAATCAATCATACAGATAGAAAATCTGCGAACAATGAAGCACTTCAGCATCAGAAGGATAAAAAAATACAAATATACTGTAGAAAAAATATACAAATAAATAAACTTTAAATTCTTTGATATTATAGCCCTAAAGTTGCATGCCCCCTCCCTAAAAATCGCACCCCTTGATACGATTTCAGAAAATATGAAATTGTTAACATGAGAAATTTATTTGAAGTTACTTGATAATAATATTAAAAACCATGTCTAAAATATATATATATATATATATATATAATATATATATGTCTGATGTGAACTATATTAAAAAGTGGTTAGAAAGTGTGTAGGTATATATTTTCAATATTATCATTACATAATCCATAGTGGAAAAACATGATTAAAAAGAATGTTGAAAAGTTTTTTCAATGTTCATAAATATATCAGTTTGATAAACAGAAGTCTGTGTGAGGTTCATTAAATAGAAATTATAGTTTGTTAACGTTTTTGTGCGGCATATCTTCTGAAAACCAAAGATGAGACACCTTTGGAGAACGGTTTGTTCATAAAACATTGTTACGACTAGTTTTTGTGTGGCATATCATCTGAAAACCATAGATGAGACAACTTTGGAGAAAGGTTTGTTCATAAATCAGCATTATGATTAGTTTTATTTTGGCATGGAAAAGTCTGTTTGTGTGTGTGTGTGTGTGCGAACAGGTTATGTCCTGTGTCAATAGTGTGATGCTTCCTACATACCATTATGTGATGTATCTTTTGGAAAATGACTGATGGGATATCATATTCAGTAAGTATATTAACAGTGTTTGCATTGTATTAAAATTAGTATTGTGTTTAGTATGTGTTTAACACTGAAACAATAGGTTGAGTAAATCCTTGAGTGAAAAACAAGGTTTCTGTTTTAAAAGATAGTCTAAGGGTGTGTGAACTGTGGGTCTGTGTCATTGATATGAGGGGTTCGTAAACCACCAACAATGGTCATTTTTGCAAACATCAGTTTCAAGCGAGCACTAAATAGTAGTTGGTTATCTGCTGGGTGGTGAAGATCTTGTTACTGCCAATGAGGAGCGGTCACAAGCTGGGATGGTTTCAGAAGAAATTAACATTGTTAATAAATGTAGGATTTTATTTTTTCTGAAAAGAATCTTGAAAAAAATATTTCATGTTCATAAATATATCAGTTTGATAAACAAAAGTCTGTGTATGGTTCAACTAAATAAAAATGAGAGTTTATTAACGTTTTGTGTGTCATATCATCTGAAAACCATAAATGAAATACCTCTGGCTTGTTCATAAAACAGCGTGACGATTAGTTTTATTTTAGCAAGGAAAAGAAAAAGTATGTTGTGTGGGTGTGTGTGTGTGTGTGTGTGTGTGTGTGTCAATCATACAAATAGTAAATATACGAACAGTGAAGCCCTTCAGCATAAGAAGGTTAAAAAAAAAACAAATATACTGTAGAAAAAAATAACTGAAACTTTAAATTCTTGATATTATAGCCCTAAAAGTCACAACCCCCCTCTCTAAAAATCACACCTCTTGATACGATTTTAGAAAATATGAAATTGTTAACATGAGAAATTTATTTGAAGTTACTTGATAATAATAATAAAAAATCATGTCTAAAATATATATATGTCTGATGTGAACTACAACAACTACAAAAAGTGGTTAGAAGTGTGTAGGTATATTTTTCAATATTAAATGTTAGGTTTATCTGTCAGTCTAACATTTACTAAACAAAGAGAAGAAAGACACAAAGCATTTGAGTCCATTTTACTTGCAAGGAGAGCGAATGGAAGTCACGCCTTACAACAGGCCTCCAAAAGCTCTGGCGTCCTTCATCGCATCTCCTTCTTTTATTTGGTAGGTTCATTAGGGTTCACATAAAATCACACCATATTAGTTAATAATTGTGTATTACACGTAGTCTTATGAATTGATCTTTGGTCGAGTCATGGTGACATGGTGACATGTTCATCTTCGTCTGTAGATTCTTCAGGTGATTGGACTCATCATAGTCTGCTTGTTGTTGGTCCTCAGGTCGCGGTCATGCTGTCCTGCAAGCTTAAAACCTTTGCTCTGAGATTTGTTAATGATTAAGAGTTGTCAGTAATATTCCAAGGATTAATACATATTCGTGTTTAAAGGATATGAATAAAAGAAGTAATTACATGATAACATATATACATTTTTCCAACAATTATCATTACATAATCCAAAGTGGAAAAAAAAAAACATGATTAAAAAGAATTGTGGTTTTCAACGTTTTAAAGTAGGATTTGAGAGTTTTTTTTTCATGTTCATAAATATATCAGTTTGATAAACAGAAGTCTGTGTGTGGTTCAATTAAATAGAAATTATAGTTTGTTAACGTTTCTGTGAGAAAGGTTTGTTCATAAAACAGTGTTATGATTAGTTTTATTTTAGCAAGAAAAAGAAAAAGTCTGTGTGTGTGTGTGTGTGTGTGTGTGTGTGTGTGCGTGCCAGTGATGTGATGCCTCCTACATACCATTGTGTGATGTATCTTTTGGAAAAACGACTGAATGTGTTGTATATTTAAAATAAGTATTGTGTTTAAACTTGTTTTTCTTTAACTAGAAATCCTTTTAAACCATATATCATTAAAATATGGTTTTAAAAATAGTCTAAGTGTGTGTGTGTGTGTGTGTGTGTGTGTCAATATGAGACTCTGCAAGGTGTCGGGGAAGAATGTGAGATGAAACCGGGAAGGGAAGTGCGGTGGGGAAAGGGATGGCTTTGGGAGAAATGGGGTCATAAGCCATCAGCAATGGCCATAGTTGTAAACAAGTGATAAGACATCTGTTTTAAAAGTTAGTCTAAGTGTATATGACATCTGTAATGTGACACAAGGGAGAGAGCGATAGACTGGGGCGAGAAGGTGCTGTGATGCTTCCTACATACAAAATGGGATTCTACCATATTCAGTCAGTATATGAATAGCGTATGCGTTTGTATTTTTAAAATAAGTTTGTGTAAGTATTGTGTTTAAATGTGTTAAACACTGAAACAGTAGGTTGAGTAAAACCATACACTTAAAAATAAAGGTTTCTGTTTTAAAAGTAGAGGTATACCGGTTTACGACCTCTCCCACAACAGCCATAGTTTGTAAACTAGTGATATGACATCTGTTTTTTTAAAAGCTTGTCTAAGTGATTATATGACATCTAAGACTGTGAGAGGATGCGCTGGGTGTCCAAGGGTGAGAGAGGGGAGAGGGAAGGAGGTCATAAATTACGCGCTGGGTGTCCGGTGGAGAAGGGGAGAAGGTAGAAGGGTAGGTGGTCATAAATCATGCGCTTTTTCCTTATGCTGATATGTCATCAATCATTTTTGAAATAAAGTATATTTTAATCACTACTTATACAGATACATATTTATGTTATTTTTTTGTGATGCTATTACCTTCTGCTTCTGTCACTTTCTGCCGTGACAAGTGCAATTTCCCACTTGTGGGACTAATAAAGGTTTATCTTATCTTATCTTGCACTGGGACTGCTGTACAGGACCTCAATTTCGTCGTGCTGTAGTACTAAGTATGATTGTGCAATGACAATAACGTCTTTAAACTTAAATTTTCTCTGGCATTAGATTGAACAATGAAAGTCTCAGAAACGTCAATTTGCACATGTCAATAAATGTTTTTGTTCGGACTCAATCGATTAAAAGTGATTAGTCGCTAATAGAGCTTGCCATGATGCATACTTAAAACTATTTTCAATTTGTTACTTTTAAAAGCTATTTAAAATACAGAGACTTTTCCCGTCCACGTCGAATGGTGTAATATCATGCAAGTTAAAGGGAATAAATTGGATAATGAATCCAATGAGTGGATGCAAATTTTTCGACCAATGGTCTCCATGGCAACAGGTCAGTAACGGTCAGTCCGATTAATCAACGTGCTCCACTTCCACAACTCTGGTCGACCCGAAGCGGTTTACCTGCGCCAACAAAGCGAGACTGCGATTTGTTCTGGAACTGTCTCTGGAACGTACTCAGCTCTTAGTGATGGCACACAGCTTCACGGTTAGAACTCTGTCAGGTTCTACAAGTGAAAGTGAAGTGATTGTCATTGTGAAACACCGCAGCACAGCACACGGTGACACGGTGAAACGTGTCCTCTGTATTTAACCGTCACCCTTGGTGAGCAGTGGGCACCATGACAGGCGCCCGGGGAGCAGCTTGTGGGGACCGTGCTTTGAACCAGGGGACCTTGGTGGTTCGGCATCCACACCTGCAACCTTCCGATTACGGGGCCACACTTGGACCGTGTCGCCATATCGTATTACAGCTAAAAAACTCAATGTTGCAGGTGAGAACTTAAACAGACCAATCAGGACATGAGAAGAATCATGTCTAGCTGCCCTAAATAGATATTTCATACAAGACACAGTTAGAAATGATGATGAGCACTTTATTACACCGTGTCATATTTACAATTACGGCATTTGGCAGAGCGACTTACAACGTGCTTTCAAGTTACCATCGATGAAGAGATCAATTCCGGTTCACTAGGACCCCCAACTATGAATACAATCTTTTTATTCATTCTGTTGTAGATTCTGTACACAAGTTTGACAAGAAGAAGGTTACAAGTTCATCTAAATATTCTCTAAAGAAGTACTGGAGGCTCGGAGTATACGAGGTGCAGTGCGAGGTGTAATAAGGGCTGTGAGGTAGGATGGTGCTACTCCATGTTTGGCTTTGTAGGCCAGCATCAGTATTTAGAGCCGGTGGAGGGAACGTAGCAGAGGTGCGGTGTGGAGAACTTGGGAAGGTTGAACATCAGTCGTGCTGCTTCGTCCTGTATGAGTTGTAGAGGTCGGATGGTACATAGAGGTAGATTCTTGTTTACTGCCACTTTCACTTTTTAATCATTATTATTGGTGTGTTTTACACTTGGCCAACACACTCGCGTCTGAACCAGAAGAGCACCAAGTTCCAGGTTCAAACCCCATCGTGTCCCTCTGTCCCCAGGGGGACTGTCCCCGTCACTACTGAATGTAAATGTGTTGTTACGGAACCCGTAAAATAATATAGTTGTATATAATCCAAGTGAAATATAGTACATGGTGAACTATACAACATGGTTTTTAATGTTTGTCTTGTGTTTTGGACGCGTGAAGCTCAAGAAAGTCAAAGGAGATTTCATTCATCTTTTCTATATAGATTCTTTATTTGCATTTTGTAATAACGCTCATGTTACGCTCGCCTTTGCGATGTCCGCATAGCTGCGTCCTGTTCACCAGCCTCCCAGATCAACCTGGACAGCCTGGTTCTTGTACTGTTTTCTTTTCTCCACGTCTCCTTGTGAAGCTTCTCGAAGATGCTCCAGTGCTGCTCTCATGTACGCGGTCTGCACGAGTTGCCCACACAGTTCCTTCTCCCTTGTGAGGAGGACCTTCAGGGTTTCCTCAATCTCCTGCCTCTTGCTTGTATTGTTTAAGTCCTGGAAACGTTTTTCCAGCTCGTTCCTGGTAGATGTTTCTTCAAGGAGCACTTTTTCAAGTTCTTCTCGTGCTCTGTGCTCATGGTCACGTTCGGCTGTCATCATCTCAAGTTCCTTTTTCATTTGCTGGAGCGTCTCCTCGTGGAGACTGTCTTTGCTCTCCAGCTGATGACGGAACTTTGTCTCTGTCTCCAGGAGAAGCCTCTCTGCCTCTTTCCTGCTTTCTCTTTTTGCTTCAAGCTCTTTTTCAGCTTTCTCTCTCCTGCTCTGCTCATCTGTCATTTGACTTCTCAGCGTTTCCTGCTCCTTCTTCTCGTTCTGCAGCGTCTCTTCATAAAGAGCCTGCATGCTCCCCAGCTGCGTATGGAGCTGTGTCTCCATCTCCATCTGCTTTCCAGTTTCTCTCACGTTACAGAAACGCCTTTCTGCTTCTTCTCTGTTGTGTCTCTCCACGTTCAGCTGTGCTTCAAGCTCCTCACATTGCAGCCGTTCCAGATCTTGTTCTTCTCTGAGTCTTTCTTTTACTTCATTCTCAGCCTCCTGGATGGCAATTTGCCTCAGCTCTTCACGCCAAGCCAGGCTGTTCTGTGTCGTGTCACGAATAGCCATCTCCAGATTATTATTAGAGGCCATGAACATCTCCTCCACTTCTTTACGATGACCGGGATCCCTTTCCAGGAATGTCTCCGTCACCGCCTCGAGTGTGCCGAGCTGTTCCCCGAACACCTCAACCTGACCCATCTGAGCTGATTTCAGATCGGTCATTTTGGGCTCAACGGAAACGTCCTTCTTGAAGAAGCGACGCTTGGTCCACCTAACAAACTTCTTCCACGCCTTCCACGCCTTCATTTCTCTACCTCTATACTGAACTCTCGTAAATCTGAAATGATTTAGCTCTTCACGGCTCACCTCTTAAATAGAGCGAAGCTGATGATGTCACTTTTTTTTCAGCCAATCAGATGGAGGAACAAGATCTTAAGAACATTGTGATTGGCTGGTTTCACTCAGCTGATTACGCTACAGAACAAGAGCTCAGAAACATTGTGATTGGCTGAAAAAAATGATATCAGCCAATCACATTAATTCTGGGCTCTTGTTCTTGCTGAAAAAAAAGTGCCTCTCTGGACAGTGAATCAGGAGGAAACCCACACCGAGACAGAAGAACATGTAAACTCCACACACACAAGGTTCTGTCAACGCTATTTGTCCCAAATCAAATTACTGCCACTTTCACTTTTTAATCATTATTATTGGTGTGTTTTACACTTGGCTAACACGCTCGCGTCTGAACCGGAAGAGCACAAAGTTCCAGGTTCAAACCCCACTTACTACCATCGTGTCCCTGAGCGGGACGCTTAACCCTGACTGTGTCCCCAGGGCATACCTGTCAAGTATCCCGTTTTGGCCCGTTCATTCCCGCCGTCCTCCCGTATTAGTATTTTCCCGTAAATCTCCCGTATTTTAATCTGCGTTATTAAAAAAAAAAAAATCTGAGTTGTGTCGCTAATCTCGCGATAAGTGCCGCCTGCAGTAGCTACTACAGGTACTGAAGGTGGCAGTTCTCGCGAGATTAGCGCGTGAGGTCAGATGACGAGATGATGAGTGACGACGCGGGAAAAAAGAAGAAGAAACAGACAGATGATGGACGCCAGGACAGAGAAGGAAGGCGCTCCTGGGTGCACCACGTCCCGCACATCCTGACTCAGGTCCGTCCTTCGTATTTAACCGTCACCTCGGACCTTCTAGAACCCGCCGCTGATACTGCGGTTCGTCCAGGGCCGCTGCGTGTGGGTGAACCCGGCGGTGGAACCTGATGAAGATGAAGAGGAGGAGGAGGAGCCGGAACGGGAGGAAGGACCCGCCCTCTTCACCCCGCTGTCTGAAGACGCAGGTGAGCGTGCGAGATGCCGCCGGTCCGCCTCCTCCTCCGTAACCACGGTAACGCGCCACGTTTCTGCGTTTGGTGTAGAAATCGACCGGCTGCCACCGTGGAGCTCCCGGCTGTCCTCCGCCCTCGTCCCCCGTTTCGCCGTGGCCTACGTCCGCTCCAACCTGTGGCCGGGAGCCCACGCCTACGCCCGCGGAAGGTAAGACCCGCCGCCGCCGGCCGGGGGCGTCGCCCGTCATCACCGCGTCCCGGTCTCCCCGCAGGAAGTTCGAGAACGTTTACATCGGCTGGGGCGTGAAGAGCGACGCGGCCTTCTCGCCGGCGCTGCCCCCCGACCCCCAGCGCGAGTTCCCCGGCGGGCCGGAGGTGACCGAGGAGGCGGACCCCACGCCGCAGGAGGACGAGGACGAAGACTGACGTTCACATGAAAACTTTTACTAGCGACCGAAACACAAGATCATGCCGAAGTTCATGACGTTCATGCCGAAGTTTAGTCCGTGCCGGTTAACGCACGGTAAATAAACGGTGAAGACACACGAGACACATGACACTGTAACACATTTCTGTAGTTTTCACAGCATTATTACTGTATAATGAACAAATCCGTACTGTAGAACCTGTATACAGCATGTTGCTGTAGATTTGCAAAGCATCATGGTTTAAATTCCTGGGCGGCTGTTGTTTTACAGTAAAACCATATTGCTGTATATCATAATACAATAATTTTGAGCGGGAATTTTCATATTTCTCACCTTTCAGTTATTCGGAACACAGAAATCATATTTCTAGGATATATTTCATGAAGCCAGAGGACGACCCAGCGTTTTTAATTTTACATCCTCAATATTAAGAAATGAAGTACTGATGTCCAGCTTCGCATTATTTTCATGAAAGAAGATTCAACACTTTCCTCGTCCTTTGACTTCAGAAAGGTAAATCAACTCATTGTTTTTTGCAACAGTACGTGTATTAGCTTAACCTAGTGTAGCGGTCCTTCTTCCGCGTTGTGTAATTTTTTTATTTCTTTTCTTGAACCGTAATTGACGAGCTGACACCCAAGAAATTTTCTGTGCAAAGTGTATTCTGTATAAAAGCAAGGTCACGCCAGAACATCGCGTCACAACTCGCGTCTCTCTGCACCTCTCTCTCTCACAGCTCATGCCATGTGTCTAAGAGAACTAAACCGGGTCTCCAACCCACTAACCCACGGGCACGGCCGCATCCAACCACTTTTCGGGGGTGATCAAAGTTTTAGAACCCACATAACTTTTTATAATAATCATAAATTGAACAAACAAAAATACAGAAACATATTTGACATAACCAGAAACATTAACACATTTTAACATTTTACAATTGAACAAACACCCGGATTATCATTATAATTCCCTTACCCACATCAGAATACAGGTAAACAAAATAAAAGTCTTTAGAAAATAAGAAAATAAAATACACAAAAAAAGAAGAAATACATTTATAAATCTAGTGTAACCATTTAACTCCGGCACACTAGCACTAATTTAGCTAAATGTTAATTTTTTCAAGTATTGCTTGTCGGTCTTTTAGCTAGCTACAGCTAATTAGCTTGACATTCGTCTTCTCCTTTGCTAGCGACCGTTGGTATTGTCAACGGTAACCGACCTAGGCGACACAGGACACTGCAACAGGTAAGACGCCGCATATCTTCTGAGCTCCAAAATAATTATACATTATTATGTGCTATCTGGTCTCGTAAGTCTGGTTCAGGGGAAGCATCACATGATAGATGTTTACTTGCAATTGTGTGCACTTATGCCTGTAGTGTTGCTTCTTGGTCTGTTAGCTAGCTACAGCTAATTAGCTTGACAATTGTTTTCTTCTTCGCTAGCAACCGTTGGTATTGTCAACGGAAACCGACCTAGGCGACACAGGACACTGCAACAGGTAAGACGCTGCATTTTTGGACTTTGATAATCTAACCTGAGGACACAGGAGTGTCATTTCCAACTAGTGAATACATTTTGACACATTATTGATTTTGGCTTTACATGTTTAAGTCTGTCACATACTTTTTTTTCAGGATATGAATCTGTAGCAAACACCAGCCAAACAGTCAGTTCAACTACATACTGTAATCAGTATGTCTTTCAAATGCAAAGAATGATATTTCTTTGCAGGGACAATCCTCAGTTATATTATAAATAACCAATTTGTTATTTTTATATTTTTACCCATATATTGGTACTTGCTGATCCATTAGTGTAATACATCAACAGATCTGTTCCTTTCCTGTTGTGAGAACAAGAGCTTTACTGGAGTGTATTGCTCTAACATTCTTGAAATTAAATTGCCCATAGGTGTGAGCGTGAATGTTTGTATGCATCTGTATGTCATCTTTGTAATCGCCAACTTGTCCAGGGTGTACCCTGCCTCTTTCCCAATGACAGCTAGAAATGGCTCCAGCTCTTCTGTGATGTTTAAATTGACACTGGAAAATGTATGGATAAATACAGATACATTTTGAGATGCACTACAAAGCTACAAATTTGCTGTGAAGGATATCTGAAACCAACATTTGTCCTCAACACTCTGGTGGAACAATTTTCTGCTTTAGCACTGCCAATATATTTCCCCTATATGTTGAATATGGGTCCGGACTGCTGCTGAGTAGTGAAACAAAGTAGAAAATAGTTCTGCATTCTATGGTATATTAGAGAATCGGAAGTAGCACAAAGTATTCACAAAATTCAAGTGTGAGAGGTTAATGTACTAAACTTCAATAATTTATTACCCTCACATGGATCAGCAAATATCACTATATTGGACCAAATCTTTGTAAGTTTTTTCTCCTGGGGTAATATATGGCATCTTATGAATTTACAGATTTATTGTCAGGATAAATCCTGAGCAAAGCAAGTGTTCTTCCAAGGTCCAGCTGAGCAGAAGGACTGGCAGGATGGTGCAACGAAAAAATGAATCCCTCAATCCACACGTGGCATCGTTTATCAGAGGCTTTATCGAGTATGACTGGCAGAACAACTGATATCAGGTGAGACTGTTAATTTATATTTATTTAAACTTTGCAGAAATAAAATACTCTACAGCAGGGATAGACAACCTTGATCCTCCAGGGCCACTATCCTGCTAGTTTTACAACTATTCTACCCACTGATTGACTGAACACACCTGATCCAGGCATTCAGAAGCTGTAAGTGCAGTGATGGTTGGAAAATGAGCAGGAGGACAGTGGCCCTCAAGGACCAGGGTTGGCTACACTTATTCACTGTACAGGGCAGTGTCTTACAGATGCCCTCTTGTTTGTGTGTTTCTATATGTAAAACTGTGCATGTGTGTGTAGTGTATTTTACTAGGCTACTGCACCTTCATGTAGTAATAGAAACATTTCCAAACGTTTCCAATGGGAAGTAGGGAGTCTCAAAAAATTGTCATAGAGCCAATAGTGTGGATTAATGCTGCCTTTGCATTTCTACTCTACATTAGTAACTTATGCCTCTTTGTCCTTCAACTTCAGGGAAGAAGATTCCAGCCCTTTAAGACATATTCAGTATAGGAAGAAATGGCGCCGGAATCATATATGTCATTGGGACCAGTAAAGTCAGTCTTGAACAGTTTATTGGTTGAATATTGAAATGTTTTCGTACAAATGCATTTTTCTACAATTCTTCTTTTAACTGAACATTTTACTTACTTGGAATTTTTGTATTTGTAAAAAACAAACAAACAAAAAACAAAACCTGAAATATGTGATAGTTGTCTATATGGTGATGCTTTTGTGTGTTTTATTGTTAATTTTATTATATTATCAATTAACTTTACAGGATACAGTGACTGCACATACAAACCAATGTCTGAAAAGGGAAATGTAAAAAGTACAAAAAAGTATTTTTTTTTAATTATCTGTATAAGCATTGAAGTGTTACAAAATAATTCTTGGCCTTGGTGTTTAAATTGGTTTACCTGAAGAGAAAGGGTTGTTTGGGAAAATAGTGTTTTTTACAAAGTAAAACTTTTTGTAAACTGCTTTAAAAAAATAAATGAAATGTTTTGCGACAAAAAACGCATCTTCATTGTATTGTATGCTATAATTTTTATTTTATAACAATATTTTATAAATTACTTATTATAACAAATAATGCAGTCATGCACATTGCAGTAGCCTAATATGTGCTGTAATGAAATGTATAGCACTTTATTACTGTGATTGCAAATACAGTCTGTGCTTACTACTGTAACAATGATTACAGTATTCAGATTATTGCTGTAATAACAATTACAGTATTTTGAAGGTACTGTGATTCAATTTACAGTAATGGGCATGAACTCCCCCGACCTGCTGCTGCTGGTGGAGAACTGTCCTAAAGGAGCCGAGACGCTGGTCACCCGCTGCCTGCACATCCTCACCGATAAAGGTCCGTTCTGCTGGTGCCCGCCGTTCGTAACGAGTGTTACCATCAAGACGAGAGTCCGAACGTGTGTGTTCCTCCTCAGTGTCCCCCTCTCCAGAGCTGGTGGAGAGGGTCCGGGATCTCTATCACAAGCGGGTTCCTGATGTCCGCTTCCTCATTCCCGTCATCAACGGCCTGGAGAAGGTGGGTTGCGTTGATGCAGTCAGTGTGTGAGTGTGTGTGATACCAAGTCATGATCTTGTCCTGTTCTCCTCAGAAAGAGGTGATTCAGGCTCTACCCAAGCTCATCAAGCTGAACCCCATCGTGGTGAAGGAGGTCTTCAACCGGCTCCTCGGCACCCAGCACAGTAAGCTGGCGTTTCGTCCTGCTGTCCCCAGCATCTTCTGTGCAGCTCGGCGCTGAGATGTGTGTGTTCCTGCAGGTGAAGGCAGCTCCTCCATGTCTCCGCTGACCCCCGGCGAGCTGCTCATCGCCCTCCACAACATCGACTCCACCAAGTGCGACAACGTTTCCAGGACTTAAACAGTACAAGCAAGAGGCAGGAGATTGAGGAAACCCTGAAGGTCCTCCTCAGAAGGGAGAAGGAACTGTGTGGGCAACTCGTGCAGACCGCGTACATGAGAGCAGCACTGGAGCATCTTCGAGAAGCTTCACAAGGAGACGTGGAGAAAAGAAAACAGTACAAGAACCAGGCTGTCCAGGTTGATCTGGGAGGCTGGTGAACAGGACGCAGCTATGCGGACATCGCAAAGGCGAGCGTAACATGAGCGTTATTACAAAATGCAAATACGCCAAATAAAGAATCTATATAGAAAAGATGAATGAAATCTCCTTTGACTTTCTTGAGCTTCACACGTCCAAAACACAAGACAAACATTAAAAACCATGTTGTATAGTTCACCATGTACTATATTTCACTTGGATTATATACAACTATATTATTTTACGTGTTCCGTAACAACACATTTACATTCAGTAGTGACGGGGACAGTCCCCCTGGGGACAGAGGGACACGATGGTAGTAAGTGGGGTTTGAACCTGGAACTTGGTGCTCTTCTGGTTCAGACGCGAGTGTGTTGGCCAAGTGTAAAACACACCAATAATAATGATTAAAAAGTGAAAGTGGCAGTAAACAAGAATCTACCTCTATGTACCATCCGACCTCTACAACTCATACAGGACGAAGCAGCACGACTGATGTTCAACCTTCCCAAGTTCTCCACACCGCCCCTCTGCTACGTTCCCTCCACCGGCTCCCAGTAGCTGCACGCATCAGGTTCTAAATACTGATGCTGGCCTACAAAGCCAAACATGGAGTAGCACCATCCTACCTCACAGCCCTTATTACACCTCGCACTGCACCTGGTATACTCCGATCCTCCAGTACTGCTCGCCTGGTCCCTCCATCTCTGAAGGTAAAAAGAAAGACACAGTAGGATATTTCGGTAAATAAAGAATCTATAAAGAAAAAATGAATGAAATCTCCTTTGCCTTTCTTGAGTTTCACACGTCTTGTAGTGTAGATTCTACCACTCCCACGACGTGTTACACTGGTGAAGCGACAATAGGATCTGATTCCGGTCAGAGAATCAGGAGCCTGGAGGCCAGCTTATCAATTATCTTATTTATTAACGAAGTATGTGTGTGTCTGTGTGTGTGTGTTGTGTGTGTGTGTGTGTGGTCTACAAGAAACAGAGAAAGCATACATAAGCAAACACTCCACAGAACATGATATGATACACAACACTGATTAATAACACTGCTTACAGTAATCTAACATGAAACAGACAATACAATCCTACATAAGCAGCTAACCAGCACTAGAACATTTTACCTAGAATATAAATATAGGCAGCTAAAACACAGGAAAATTATTGAACCCCGTTAACTTAGCGCTAATAGCAGGCGGAAATTAGCATAAGAATTAAATAATTCCCAAACATTACAAACTCTCTCTCTGCATATAAAACAGTATGAAAGGATAAACGAATCGAACACACGAGTGTGAACAACACTCCTCAGCACTTACTTTCCGTCATGAACGCACACATTTACATGTGAAAAATACGCGTGGCTCATTAGGTGTCACACTCTAACCGGACCAGATAGAAACAACTAAACAAATCTGGGTCTTTCTGACACGTCTAAAACACAAGACAAACATTAAAAATAATTTTATATCACGGTACAAATGATCTAATAATAAAATGTAGAATCAAAGTTGTACTGGTATCCGATTGGCCCATTTGTGTAGGGGGCGTGTCCATGTTCACACTAATGACGTGCAAAACAAATGTTTTTACTGACTGTGTACTATATTTCACTTGGAATATATACAACTATATTATTTTACTTGTTCCGTAACAACACATTTACATTCAGTAGTGACGGGGACAGTCCCCCTGGGGACAGAGGGACACGATGGTAGTAAGTGGGGTTTGAACCTGGAACTTTGTGCTCTTCCGGTTCAGACGCGAGCGTGTTAGCCAAGTGTAAAACACACCAATAATAATGATTAAAAAGTGAAAGTGGCAGTAATTTGATTTGGGACAAATAGCGTTGACAGAACCTTGTGTGTGTGGAGTTTACATGTTCTTCTGTCTCGGTGTGGGTTTCCTCCTGATTCACTGTCCAGAGAGGCACTTTTTTTTCAGCAAGAACAAGAGCCCAGAATTAATGTGATTGGCTGATATCATTTTTTTCAGCCAATCACAATGTTTCTGAGCTCTTGTTCTGTAGCGTAATCAGCTGAGTGAAACCAGCCAATCACAATGTTCTTAAGATCTTGTTCCTCCATCTGATTGGCTGAAAAAAAAGTGACATCATCAGCTTCGCTCTATTTAAGAGGTGAGCCGTGAAGAACTAAATCATTTCAGATTTACGAGAGTTCAGTATAGAGGTAGAGAAATGAAGGCGTGGAAGGCGTGGAAGAAGTTTGTTAGGTGGACCAAGCGTCGCTTCTTCAAGAAGGACGTTTCCGTTGAGCCCAAAATGACCGATCTGAAATCAGCTCAGATGGGTCAGGTTGAGGTGTTCGGGGAACAGCTCGGCACACTCGAGGCGGTGATGGAGACATTCCTGGAAAGGGATCCCGGTCATCGTAAAGAAGTGGAGGAGATGTTCATGGCCTCTAATAATAATCTGGAGATGGCTATTCGTGACACGACACAGAACAGCCTGGCTTGGCGTGAAGAGCTGAGGCAAATTGCCATCCAGGAGGCTGAGAATGAAGTAAAAGAAAGACTGAGAGAAGAACAAGATCTGGAACAGCTGCGATTTGAGGAGCTTGAAGCACAGCTGAACGTGGAGAGACACAACAGAGAAGAAGCAGAAAGGTGTTTCTGTAACGTGAGAGAAACTGGAAAGCAGATGGAGATGGAGACACAGCTCCATACGCAGCTGGGGAGCATGCAGGCTCTTTATGAAGAGACGCTGCAGAACGAGAAGAAGGAGCAGGAAACGCTGAGAAGTCAAATGACAGATGAGCAGAGCAGGAGAGAGAAAGCTGAAAAAGAGCTTGAAGCAAAAAGAGAAAGCAGGAAAGAGGCAGAGAGGCTTCTCCTGGAGACAGAGACAAAGTTTCGTCATCAGCTGGAGAGCAAAGACAGCCTCCACGAGGAGACGCTCAAGCAAATGAAAAAGGAACTCGAGATGATGACAGCCGAACGTGACCATGAGCACAGAGCACGAGAAGAACTTGAAAAAGTGCTCCTTGAAGAAACATCTACCAGGAACGAACTGGAAAAACGTTTCCAGGACTTAAACAATACAAGCAAGAGGCAGGAGATTGAGGAAACCCTGAAGGTCCTCCTCAGAAGGGAGAAGGAACTGTGTGGGCAACTCGAGCAGACAGTGGACATGAGAGCAGCACTGGAGCATCTTCGAGAAGCTTCACAAGGAGACGTGGAGAAAAGAAAACAGTACAAGAACAAGGCTGTCCAGATTGATCAGGGAGGCTGTGAAATGGTGATAATCACCACTTGGTCTGAGGCCTAATAAAGTCCTGGCTTACATCATACGCCATTTGGCTTTGAAATAAATAAATCTGGAGAAATATCTAATAAAGCAAATACTTGTTTTACAGCACAGTTAGTCTTAATGTTCGATGTATCTTCCGATAATAAAGAAGCATGGCTGCTACTAACAATCATTTTAATAATCAATTAATCTGTCGATTATTTTTTATAAATTATGAATAAATAAAAGCATTCATTTCCAACCCTTTATTCAAAAACAGAATCTTTAGAAAATGCACGAATATAATGATAATTAAACACCAAAACATAACACCCAAAACATGCACATGTATGCTTTACTTGATCTGGCAAATATAGACTTTTTAAAATAAAGTGTCACCTGAGCTGCCGGAACAACAAATAATTTATGAAAAGAAATACAATACATATCAGAAAATTGAACAGGATTTGTTTGAATGTCAGAACTTGTCTCATTGTACATTTTACCTCTGTTTGTCACGACCACGGGCTGACGGGGGAAGGAAGCGCAGAGATGGGACATCTGGGCAAATGGGATTTATTAATACGCACAAAAGAAAAAGGCACGAGGGACAAAACAAAGGAAGCCAAGAAAAACAAACCAACAGGCGTGTGGCGGTTGCCAGGAACTGAAATCAAAGTTCAGGATCCACATCGATGCATCAGTGTCGGTTCCTTCTAACAGGGCTCCAACCACGGATGCCTACCCAGCAGCACCTGTCCATGGTTAGAGCCCTGCTGTCAGGCTGAGTGCTGCCAGCTGGGGCTCCTGCTGCACCCAGACGTGGCACCGTTACTCTCCAACATGTGTTTACCATGTAAAATCCAGAACTGGAACCAGACAGTTATGGAGCTAATATTATGACCAAACTATTTGAATGTGAATTGTGTAAATTTGAATTAAAAGGAGCTAATATTATGACAAAACTATTTGAATGTGAATTGTGTAAATTTGAATTATCAAAACTGAATTTGAAATTATTTTACTTGAATATTAGAGCTAATATTATGACAAAACTATTTGAATGTGAATTGTGTAAATTTGAATTATTAAAATTGAATTTGAAATTATTTTACTTGAATATTAGAGCTAATATTATGACAAAACTATTTGAATGTGAATTGTGTAAATCTGAATTATCAAAATTCAATTCTCTAAATTAAATTGTCTAAAATTAAATTTTCTAAATTCAATTTTCTAAAATTCAATTTTCTAAATTCAGTTTTCTAAAATTCAAACCCAGAAATTCAGATCGTACAGAAAGTAGGTCAGAGGTCATTCACAGGGAGGCGTAGATGATCTCCGAAAAGTCGAGCGAAGCATTTTGGTCAATTACAGAGCTGCTCAGGAGGTGACCATTCTTCTGCGTGATCATGAATCGCCCAGAGGTAAGTGATTTTTAAGCATTTATGGTTTATAATTATATATTGTGTTAGCGTTCCCAGCGTGTGAAACATTATCTGAGCGGTCTCTGGTGTTTGTATATTTGATAAAAGGGATTAGCATACCACCGTGTCTATATAGAACGCGAACACGCCGCAATAACTTTTAAGTGACAAAGCGGCCGTTGTAAAGAGCTTAGAAATAGAACAGGGAATCCGTTTGCTGTTGGGAATTTCGCATTCAGTGTAGACATTATCCCTGATTTTAATCATCAGGTTCTACTGTCTTCTGTCATGACGCGTCACACCGCTCGTGTCCTGTGTTAATACAATAACTCCGTTAGTGCTTCATTTATTTCCTTGATTGGAATCCACATCAGATCCAACTTGGATATAAGGTCACTCGATGATGATTGTAAGCTGTGTTTTGAGTTGAAGACTTTAACATTGTGAATAATCATTTAGATATATGTGTAGCTTGCAGGCACGATTAAAGTAGCTATATCGTTCATTTTCGCTTATATCATACAAATAAAACAAATATATAAATGTTATTAGTAGAGATGCCCCGATCGAGCCAAGGAATTGGCCAATATTCCTCATGATCAGACTATATTATTTAGGTAAACAACATTTTAGACGTTTCCCGAATATCAACACTACTGCAACGAGGCAAGTGACTGTCTTTATGAACGGGTTACTGAATCATTGGCTTATTTAATGATTCAGTAACCAATTCAATTTATGTCCTACTAACGATATTGTTTTTAGATACACATCATTAGTTTGTAGCTATATATAAAAATAAATATAAAAAATATATATTTTGCTTAAACTGTTTTTACAGGACAGCGAAGTTGTCAGATCAGCCAGGCACTTGTTGTCTTTGCTGACCTCAAGCAGTGCAGCTGGTCCCAGTCAGTTTTTTTTGTGTATTTTTATTTATTATTGTGGAAAGGATAGATAGTAAGGATAGTGTGGTAAAGGAAATCCCTGTTATGTATATGTATTTGTGCATACATAGTTTTATTAAAATACTTTCATTAAATTAATTTCATAATTCAGCCTCCATAGGCAGCACACTGTTCAGCAGAGGGCCACCATTCAAACTGAGATGACCAGGTTTTGCAACCACATTTTTTTTAATATTGACATAAGCCATCATGATATTATTTGATGGTTATTATTTTGGTTTTTGTTTTGCCAACAGATCATTTCCCGGGTTTTTCAGCAAAGGACGGGGTAAAAGGCGAATGCTGTCAATGCCCCCTAGCAAACCCGCAAAAATATTGCCTGTTAACTTTTATCTGCTTCCTCACCAATATGAGCGAACACCTGAGGAGAGTGAGCAACTGGTACATATGCAAGCTGGGTTGGGGTGAAAGACAATGCAAATGGTTGAAAATGCAACTTATGATGAAGTAAGTATGTGTGACGTCTCTCCTGTATCTTTTAAAATGATCTTTTTCTAATGTAACAGAGCTTAATTCATTAGTAACTCTGTATGTGGAACATGGGTGCTAAGGTGCTCTTAAGCACATTGCTATAATGTAACACTATAAGCTTTTTTTACCAGTGTTGCACTGGTAACTGTTGGGCATTTAATTTTTACATGGTTTGCTATACTGACAGTGTTATTTACATTGTAAGGTATGTGCCCAACTGAAGGAGCTGATTTCAGGATGTAAAGGGGGGTTGGCTTGTCTATAAGTCTTCAGGTAATCATCAGGAACATAGTGATACATTGCAATGAAAATAAATAAATAAGTAAAATCAAATACATTTCTGAATTTTTACATTATCACTAATACCATATTTCATATTTTATGTAATTAAATACCTTTGTGTCAAGCTTAAAACATGAATCCTGGCATAACAAAATAAAAGGAATGAAATCCAATAATACATTGTGTTTTTCTGTATTTTGTATAATTTTTCATAAGGTGGATAGGGCTCCCGGAAGCTTACACTTATCCCACCCGATGAGAGTGGGTACAGTGCCAAACATTTGAAAGCAGCAACCCAGGGTTTCAAAGGAGTTCTTTACGTAACTCCACTCATTCTTTGCATATGTATAATTTTAAAACCACATTAAAAAACTAATAAATGCTTGAAACAACATGAAAGAAAATAATTTACATTATATTGTTTTTATATTGTTCCCTCTAGGAAACTTGCCCCATTTGTCAAAAGAAAATGCCTTTTGATGTGATAAAGATTCATGCAAGTTTTTGCACAGGTGACAGGTAAGGAAAATCGCACAACATATTTTCAGTAAATCTTATTATAATAAAAAATTTTTATTGTTGTTTTTTGTACTTTCTTTGTGCTGTTAAGATTGCCACAGGTCTTCTTCACTTCTTCACTATACAATTGTGAATATTGTGTTTTTGTCAGGATTGCCTGCAGCTGGGCTCCACACCGGAACCCAATCCTGACGCCCCATAAATGCCGGAAGTTTCCGCCCGTTCGGGGTCGCTGGCATTTTCGTGAACTCGCTGCACGAACTTGACCTGATTTAGTTTCATGTGTTTTGAGTTCTGGCAATCGCCACACGCCTACGGGTTTGTTTAAGTTCTTCATTTAAGTTAAATCCTTTTCGGCCACCGCGCCATTGTTTCTTTGTATTTCGGTATTGTTTGTTATAATAAAACCCCTTCCCAGTATGTCAAACCTCTGCGCTTCCTTCCCCCGTAAGTCCGAAGTCGTGACAGAATGCCAGCGACCCCCCCAAAAGCGCAGAGGTAAAAAACAGAGGAGAAGAAACGCCGCGAAGGACGCAGCCCGGCGCGGCGAACGCGGACGCCAGGGGAGAGACGCGCCGCCCGTTCTAGTGGAGCGTTTTCTCCCCGAGAAGCCGTGGTACGCGGCGCCGCGTGATGACGTCACCCCCGGGAAACTCCGCGAAACCCGGAAGCGACAACGTCGGCGGGTGAGTGGGCGGAGCGAGGACGTTGGCGTCGGCAGAAGCGAGGAAGTGACTTGGGCAGCGAGCGCAGAAGATGCGACCCCCACGATCTTCGGCATGTCGAGCCAAGAACTCTGCGCTCTGCTGGCAAGGCTCCCTGTGGACTGGGACGACACGGACGACGACGAGAGCACGGGAGACGAGAGTTGGGCTCCGCCCATCGCACCAGTCTGCGATCATCGCAAGGTCCGTGGGGACCCACGTCACTTCCAGGGGGGTGAGAAGCGGCAACAACAACGGCGGCGTTCCTCCAGCGAGGAGGTGGGCAGCCTCCAGCCCGAATGGCCAGAGTACTGCCCATGGGAGCTTATCGTGCCATGGGTCCAGGATGTCCGCAAGGTGGACGACCCTTGGAGTCACCGGTGGGAGGACACGGATGACGAAAGTGATGATGACGTGGATTTTCGGTGGCCGGTCGGTGCCGGGATGGCTCCGCCCAGCGTGCGCATCCGAGATCATCGCGGCGTCCGTGATGACCCATGTGACTTCCGGGGGTACGAGGTTGACACGGACGACGACCAGGATGACGCCGTTTGGGCAGTCAGTGCCGGGATGGCTCCGCCCATCGCGCCCATCCAGGAGCGTCACGAGGTCCGTGGAGACCCACGTCCCTCCCAGCAGTGTGAGGAAAGCTGGTGGAAGAGGGCGACGGGAGGTCGCCAGCCAGCAACTGCGCTGCCGGGACTGCCTCGCAGGGAATCCTCCATTCCTGCTCCAGTCGCCGACCCGCCTTCCCTCTGCCCGGACGTTCCCCAGCGAAATGGCAGCGCAGCACCAGCGCCCACACCTGCTGGAGAAGACGTCCACCCCCCTCCACACCACACACCTACCACCATCTCCAGCGACGTGCCCAGCCCCGTGTGGGACAGCCCAATTGTCCCGGGACCCTTCAGTGGGGCAGCAGACACTGATAAGACCACCACCATCCTATCGTGTCTGCTTGGGTCAGCATGGGGCTGGAGCGCAGCCCTCTGGCAGCAGGGAGAGACAGACAGCAGTTTTCGGGACTTCCAGCAGAGACTGAGGGCGGAGTTTGATCGGCCAGAGCCTGAGCCAGGGATCGAACTCTGCCCCTCCACCACATCCAGCGTCAGTCAGGATCCGGGGCAAGAAGACCAAGCACTGGCGGGCGACGAGAAGGTCGCGCCTCCCGAGATCCTGGCTGTGCCCCCTGAGGAGGTCCCGGAGTGCTCAGAGAGGGAACTAGACGACCCTCTCTTCTGTCTGTCTCTGTCTGTGTGTGTGTGCGTGGCATATGTGTCCATATGTCGCCCCCACTTCCCCTCTTTGTGTCCACCAGATGGTGACCCAGCAGCAGAGCCGAACCCCAGGGAGGGAGTTCCCAACCTGACTGCACCGGTCCAAGGCGAGGTGGACAAGCCCCAAGGTACCCCTAAGTCCAGCCGGGGGGGTGCTCCCCCAAAGAATTTTTTGGGGGGGTGCAGTTCGGGTTGGGGACTCCTCCTGAGGGGAGGGGAGGTGGGGAAGCGATGGAGCTGGGTCCTCCGGTAGCCAGTGAGGAGGGCGGGCCAGGCATGGGCCTGCGTCTGCCTCCAGAGGGGTGGAGCGCCATAGAGCCCCCGGGTAGGCATGAGGACCCAGCGGGGACAGACAGGAAGAGGGCCTGCTTGTCCCAACGGAGGCAGAAGGGGCTAGCCGGATGGTCTGGCAATGCCCCCCCTTGGCACCAGGGCCGTGCAGCGAGAGGGGCTGCATAGTCCCAGAAGGCACCAGCCTGGGGTGCCTGGAACAGTCGCCGGAGGCTCTGGGACAATCTCCCTGCGCGGTGCAGGGGGTGACACAAGACGTGTCAGAGGGGACATGTGGAGACAGGGCCCACACGTACCCAGATGGATCGGCCCTGATTATTGTGTGCAGGTACGGGAGTCCGGGGCCGCCATGCGGGACCCACGCCGGGGAGCCAGGCCGAGGGTCCGGGGCCGCCATGCGGGACCACGCCGGGGAGCCAGGCCGAGGGTCCAGGGCCGCCATGCGGGACCACGCCGGGGAGCCAGGCCGAGGGTCCGGGGCCGCCAAGCGGGACCACGCCGGGGAGCCAGGCCGAGGGTCCGGGGCCGCCAAGCGGGACCACGCCGGGGAGCCAGGCCGAGGGTCCGGGGCCGCCAAGCGGGACCACGCCGGGGAGCCAGGCCGAGGGTCCGGGGCCGCCGGGGAGCCAGGCCGAGGGTCCGGGGCCGCCAAGCGGGACCACGCCGGGGAGCCAGGCCGAGGGTCCGGGGCCGCCAAGCGGGACCACGCCGGGGAGGCCAGGCCGAGGGTCCGGGGCCGCCAAGCGGGACCACGCCGGGGAGCCAGCCCGAGGCACCGGGGCCGCCACGCCTGACCACGCCGGGGAGCCAGCCCGAGGGACCGGGGCCGCCACGCCTGACCACGCCGGGGAGCCAGCCCGAGGGACCGGGGCCGCCACGCCTGACCACGCCGGGGAGCCAGCCCGAGGGACCGGGGCCGCCACGCCGGGGAGCCAGCCCGAGGGACCGGGGCCGCCACGCCTGACCACGCCGGGGAGCCAGCCCGAGGGACCGGGGCCGCCACGCCTGACCACGCCGGGGAGCCAGCCCGAGGGACCGGGTCCTCCAAGGGGAGGATACAGCAGGGCAGGAGCCCTGTGGTTGCCGCCGTCCGCCCCGCCGCCTCCACTGATGGTACTGTTGGGGCTCCGAGGACGTAGCCCTTGGAGGGGGGGCTCTGTCAGGATTGCCTGCAGCTGGGCTCCACACCGGAACCCAATCCTGACGCCCCATAAATGCCGGAAGTTTCCGCCCGTTCGGGGTCGCTGGCATTTTCGTGAACTCGCTGCACGAACTTGACCTGATTTAGTTTCATGTGTTTTGAGTTCTGGCAATCGCCACACGCCTACGGGTTTGTTTAAGTTCTTCATTTAAGTTAAATCCTTTTCGGCCACCGCGCCATTGTTTCTTTGTATTTCGGTATTGTTTGTTATAATAAAACCCCTTCCCAGTATGTCAAACCTCTGCGCTTCCTTCCCCCGTAAGTCCGAAGTCGTGACAGTTTTACGTTCAAATTATGAATGTTCAATTCATTTAGAACTCTTGAAGTTATCTATTCAAAAAGGAATTTTGTTCCGTTATTGCACGTTAATTAAGTTTGTATATTACAGTGTAAGCATGCAACCTCTGGAGTTTAATGTGTCTATGGAAGAACCATCCACATCTGGAGTTTCTGTGTCTGTGACACATACCGGTGATCATTTAAATGCAGATGATGCCACAAGCATTTTTACATTTTTTTTTTGGAACTGATAAGCATAATACATTTCTGAGATGTAAAACTGAAATAGAATACACAATTAGCTTCAGCTGAACTGTTAACATGTTGCTTCTTTGTTTTTGTTTTGTTTTCTTTGCAGATTGGAAAACTGAACCAGATAAAAAATAAAGCAGCATCCTTATACACAAAGGAAATAATTCTCCAACATGAGATGAGAAAGCCCCTCTTGATGACCATGGATTTGAGGATGGACAAGGAATATCAAGACAGAGAACTTGCTGTAAATTGCGGTTATATTCAGGAGTTATGTGAAATCTAATACAGACACCATGTCTACAAATGAAGTTACAGTCCCACAGTTTGCCCTGCATTGTTTGGACTTGTTGTTCAATAATTTTGATGCAGTTCATCTATGCACACGTTCATGTAGTATTGCAGTTTTATTTTTGAGACTTTGGAAACTTCCATGCAATAATGTTACAGTTTTTCTGTCAAATTAATTTAAATTCAGTTCCAGAACTCCATGTGTCTACTCAATGTGTCATTACTCAAGTGACTGGCAAAACTGCACTGCAGCCATGTAAATGTCTATCCCATGGGATTGTGATGGTGATCTTGGATCCACTGTGTCCTTTAGTGCTGCAAGCTGCTCTGCTGTAAGTGGACATTCCACAATAGGAACATTAACACCAACACTTTCACCAGGAGGCAATCAATGAACAGCAATGTTCAGTTCCTGTGTAAACAAAGAACAACATATTTCTGTATAAATCGTGTATAATCTCAGCTGTAATAGTTCCAAATACTAAGTGTTTAAACACCAGTGAAGGAACATTTAATTTTCACAACCCCTGTAATAGTGTAAACATGACTTTAAATTAGCATTAACAAAATACCTCTTCATCTTGGGGATCATCAACTGGATAATGAATTTGACCCAATTCCCAGAGCTGGTTTGGAGACATGTTGTGTTCTGTTCTCGAAGGGTGATTATCCCAACCATCTCGGAAAATGCTCAGATCATCTTGTAGCCGTGGTAGAAATGTGTAGTGGCAACAGAAGAGATGTGTTTGGTCTGCAGTATGAAGGTAGCTGGCTTCCTCAAGATAGTGTAGTACATCACGACTGATCGTACAGCACGACTGATCTTCAACCTTCCCAAATTCTCCCATACCACCCCTCTGCTACGTTCCCTTCACTGGCTCCCAGTAGCTGCACGCATCAGGTTCAAAATACTGATGCTGGCCTACAAAGCCAAACATGGAGCAGCACCATCCTACCTCACAGCCCTTATTACACCTCGCACTGCACCTGGTATACTCCGAGCCTCCAGTACTGCTCGCCTGGTCCCTCCATCTCTGAAGGTACAAGGAAAACATTCATCTAGACTCTTCTCCGTCTTGGCCCCTCGGTGGTGGAATGAACTTCCCCTCGAGGTCAGAACAGCTCAGTCACTGAGCACCTTCAAACGACAGCTCAAGACCTTCCTCTTTAAAGAATATTTAGATTAAATTGTAATTTTCTTGTCAAACTTTGTGTACAGAATCTACAACAGAGTGAATTAAATAGATGTATTCATAGTTGGGGTCCTAGTGAACCGGAATTGATCTCTTCATCGATGGTAACTTGAAAGCACGTTGTAAGTCGCTCTGGATAAGGGCGTCTGCCAAATGCCGTAAATGTAAATGTAAATGTACATCATAGTAGACGCTGGTCACTGCAGTCCACACATCTCTCCAAAGTCGCTCTATTCTACAACATAAGGCATTACGAGAAAAGTCCTAAGCAATCAGTTCGTTCAAACAAGCATTTGGAGAATAAAGCACAAGGTGACATGTCCTCTACATAATACTTTCTTTGTGCTGTTTGCTTAGATTTCATTTACAAATGTTTTTGTAAGTTACTAATTATAACCATTTAATTGTACAGAAAGAGAGCAAATAATTATCAAAGAACATTATCATTGAGTTCAACCACTCTCAAAAACTCCTATTATAATCACTGAAGTGGTTTACACTGTGCAATTTACTGTGCACTTGCACTGTATGCACACATCTGTAATTTGTTGTTTATGATGAGACAACTCGCTAGAGAGCAGCGAGCATGCAACAGCAAAAGTTTCAGTCATGACTCATCTAAATGCCTGATTGATCATTGCATTCATAAAAAAAGAATTGTGTGTGGTTGTTTATAATGCGTAACACTGTAAAACGCGTCTGTTGCGCATCACCAGCCAGTGAAGGCAGATTAAAATCTATAGGTCTATACCTGACAGAACAAATAGACTCAGGGACAGTTTTTTTCCCCAAAGCTGTTTCCATACTGAAAACTGTCATATTTGTATAATATTGCATTTATATTATACCCTTGTGCTATCTATACTACCTCTACCATACTGTATGCTGCTCGCCACTTTGGACCAAAGTATGTTTAATCTGATTTATTTGTCTGTATGTGTACTGTAGTTATAGTTTTTAGTACATCACTTATACATTGCGCTCATTGTACTGTGTATAATGGCAATAAAGGCTTTCTATTCTATTCTATTGTATTCTATTCTGTTTTAGTTAATCCGTACCTGGAGTTATTACGTTTACACCTTGTCTAGACAGGACACGAGCGGTGTGACGCGTCATGACAGAAGACAGTAGAACCTGATGATTAAAATCAGGGATAATGTCTACACTGAATGCGAAATTCCCAACAGCAAATGGATTCTAAGCTCTTTACAACGGCCGCTTTGTCACTTAAAGTTATTGCGGCGTGTTCGCGTTCTATATAGACACGGTGGTATGCTAAACCATTTTATCAAATATACAACGGCCGCCAGAGACCGCTCAGATAATGTTTCACATGCTGGGAACGCTAACACAATATATAATTATAAACCATAAAAGCTTAAAAATCACTTACCTCTGGGCGATTCATGATCACGCAGAAGAATGGTCACCTCCTGAGCAGCTCTGTAATTGGCCAAAATGCTTCGCTCGACTTTTCGGAGATCATCTACGCCTCCCTGTGAATGACCTCTGACCTACTTTCTGTACGATCTGAATTTCTGGGTTTGAATTTTAGAAAACTGAATTTAGAAAATTGAATTTTAGAAAATTGAATTTAGAGAATTGAATTTTGATAATTCAGATTTACACAATTCACATTCAAATAGTTTTGTCATAATATTAGCTCTAATATTCAAGTAAAATAATTTCAAATTCAATTTTAATAATTCAAATTTACACAATTCACATTCAAATAGTTTTGTCATAATATTAGCTCTAATATTCAAGTAAAATAATTTCAAATTCAGTTTTGATAATTCAAATTTACACAATTCACATTCAAATAGTTTTGTCATAATATTAGCTCTAATATTCAAGTAAAATAATTTCAAATTCAATTTTAATAATTCAAATTTACACAATTCACATTCAAATAGTTTTGTCATAATATTAGCTCTAATATTCAAGTAAAATAATTTCAAATTCAGTTTTGATAATTCAAATTTACACAATTCACATTCAAATAGTTTTGTCATAATATTAGCTCCATAGACAGTCAGCACAATTAAGACCGGTCAGAGAATTCCGGTCAGAGAATCAGGAGCCTGGATGCCAGCTTATCAATTATCTTATTTATTAACGAAGTATGTGTGTGTCTGTGTGTGTGTGTGTGTGTGTGTGTGTGGTCTACAAGAAACAGAGAAAGCATACATAAGCAAACACTCCACAGAACATGATATGATACTGATTTAACACTGATATAACACTGCTTACAGTAATCTAACATGAAACAGACAATACAATCCTACATAAGCAGCTAACCAGCACTAGAACATTTTACCTAGAATATAAATATAGGCAGCTAAAACACAGGAAAATTATTGAACCCCGTTAGCTTAGCGCTAATAGCAGGCGGAAATTAGCATAAGAATTAAATAATTGCCAAACATTACAAACTCTCTCTCTCTGCATATAAAACAGTATGAAAGGATAAACTAATCGAACACACGAGTGTGAACAACACTCCTCAGCACTTACTTTCCGTCATGAACGCACACATTTACATGTGAAAAATACGCGTGGCTCATTAGGTGTCACACTCTAACCGGACCAGATAGAAACAACTAAACAAGTCTTTCTGACACGTCTAAAACACAAGACAAGCATTAAAAATAATTTTATATCACGGTACAAATGATCTAATAATAAAATGTAGAATCAAAGTTGCACTGGTATCCGATTGGCCCATTTGTGTAGGGGGCGTGTCCATGTTCACACTAATGACGTGCAAAACAAATGTTTTTACTGACTGGAACCATGTTGTATAGTTCACTGTGTACTATATTTCACTTGGAATATATACAACTATATTATTTTACTTGTTCCGTAAAAACACATTCAGTAGTGACGGGGACGGCCCCCCTGGGGCATACCTGTCAAGTTTTGGATTTGAAAATAAGGGACATTTTCCTGCACCCACCACAAGCAGTCCCACCACCCTGACCAAGCCCCAGTGTCCCTTACATTTTAAGACGGGTGACAAGAAAGCTAAAATCACCACTTGTCAATCACTTCTAAACTTCAGCTGGCTTTATGCACAGCTGCACCACTCCTGACCTTTGTTTCCTGTCCGCCATTATTGGACAAACTGATGAATCAGGTTTTTGGTACACAGCGTTGCCGTTTGTACCTCTGCACTTGTGACCTGGTCTGCCTCAGTGGCATTTCTCGTCACGAATGCTGACATCGCCCGGGCATGTTTTTGTGCCTGGCGGACATCATTCCTTCCCCCGTGTGCGACGCTAAAATCGCGGTTACAAATGACTGTCCCCCACCCCGCTCTTCTTCATAAAAAATACATTCGGTGTCCCATTGATCGCGGTATTGACACGAGGATGTAGTTTTTTTGGCAGGAGCGCCTTCCCTTCTCTGTCCTGGCGTCCATCATCTGTCTGTTTCTTCTTCTTTTTTCCCGCGTCGTCACTCATCTCGTCATCTGACCTCAAGCGCTAATCTCGCGAGAACTGCCACCTTCAGTACCTGTAGTAGCTACTGCAGGCGGCACTTATCGCGACATTAGCGACACAACTCGATTATTTTTTGTTAAATAACGCAGATTAAAATACGGGCGATTTACGGGAAAAAACTAATACGGGAGGACGGCGGGAAAGAACGGGCCAAAACGGGATACTTGACAGGTATGCCCTGGGGACACAGTCAGGGTTAAGCGTCCCGCTCAGGGACACGATGGTAGTAAGTGGGGTTTGAACCTGGAACTTTGTGCTCTTCCGGTTCAGACGCGAGCGTGTTAGCCAAGTGTAAAACACACCAATAATAATGATTAAAAAGTGAAAGTGGCAGTAATTTGATTTGGGACAAATAGCGTTGACAGAACCTTGTGTGTGTGGAGTTTACATGTTCTTCTGTCTCGGTGTGGGTTTCCTCCTGATTCACTGTCCAGAGAGGCACTTTTTTTTCAGCAAGAACAAGAGCCCAGAATTAATGTGATTGGCTGATATAATTTTTTTCAGCCAATCACAATGTTTCTGAGCTCTTGTTCTGTAGCGTAATCAGCTGAGTGAAACCAGCCAATCACAATGTTCTTAAGATCTTGTTCCTCCATCTGATTGGCTGAAAAAAAAGTGACATCATCAGCTTCGCTCTATTTAAGAGGTGAGCCGTGAAGAACTAAATCATTTCAGATTTACGAGAGTTCAGTATAGAGGTAGAGAAATGAAGGCGTGGAAGAAGTTTGTTAGGTGGACCAAGCGTCGCTTCTTCAAGAAGGACGTTTCCGTTGAGCCCAAAATGACCGATCTGAAATCAGCTCAGATGGGTCAGGTTGAGGTGTTCGGGGAACAGCTCGGCACACTCGAGGCGGTGATGGAGACATTCCTGGAAAGGGATCCCGGTCATCGTAAAGAAGTGGAGGAGATGTTCATGGCCTCTAATAATAATCTGGAGATGGCTATTCGTGACACGACACAGAACAGCCTGGCTTGGCGTGAAGAGCTGAGGCAAATTGCCATCCAGGAGGCTGAGAATGAAGTAAAAGAAAGACTGAGAGAAGAACAAGATCTGGAACAGCTGCGATTTGAGGAGCTTGAAGCACAGCTGAACGTGGAGAGACACAACAGAGAAGAAGCAGAAAGGTGTTTCTGTAACGTGAGAGAAACTGGAAAGCAGATGGAGATGGAGACACAGCTCCATACGCAGCTGGGGAGCATGCAGGCTCTTTATGAAGAGACGCTGCAGAACGAGAAGAAGGAGCAGGAAACGCTGAGAAGTCAAATGACAGATGAGCAGAGCAGGAGAGAGAAAGCTGAAAAAGAGCTTGAAGCAAAAAGAGAAAGCAGGAAAGAGGCAGAGAGGCTTCTCCTGGAGACAGAGACAAAGTTTCGTCATCAGCTGGAGAGCAAAGACAGCCTCCACGAGGAGACGCTCCAGCAAATGAAAAAGGAACTTGAGATGATGACAGCCGAACGTGACCATGAGCACAGAGCACGAGAAGAACTTGAAAAAGTGCTCCTTGAAGAAACATCTACCAGGAACGAACTGGAAAAACGTTTCCAGGACTTAAACAATACAAGCAAGAGGCAGGAGATTGAGGAAACCCTGAAGGTCCTCCTCAGAAGGGAGAAGGAACTGTGTGGGCAACTCGAGCAGACAGTGGACATGAGAGCAGCACTGGAGCATCTTCGAGAAGCTTCACAAGGAGACGTGGAGAAAAGAAAACAGTACAAGAACAAGGCTGTCCAGATTGATCAGGGAGGCTGTGAAATGGTGATAATCACCACTTGGTCTGAGGCCTAATAAAGTCCTGGCTTACATCATACGCCATTTGGCTTTGAAACAAATAAATCTGGAGAAATATCTAATAAAGCAAATACTTGTTTTACAGCACAGTTAGTCTTAATGTTCGATGTATCTTCCGATAATAAAGAAGCATGGCTGCTACTAACAATCATTTTAATAATCAATTAATCTGTCGATTATTTTTTATAAATTATGAATAAATAAAAGCATTCATTTCCAACCCTTTATTCAAAAACAGAATCTTTAGAAAATGCACGAATATAATGATAATTAAACACCAAAACATAACACCCAAAACATGCACATGTATGCTTTACTTGATCTGGCAAATATAGACTTTTTAAAATAAAGTGTCACCTGAGCTGCCGGAACAACAAATAATTTATGAAAAGAAATACAATACATATCAGAAAATTGAACAGGATTTGTTTGAATGTCAGAACTTGTCTCATTGTACATTTTACCTCTGTTTGTCACGACCACGGGCTGACGGGGGAAGGAAGCGCAGAGACGGGACATCTGGGCAAATGGGATTTATTAATACGCACAAAAGAAAAAGGCACGAGGGACAAAACAAAGGAAGCCAAGAAAAACAAACCAACAGGCGTGTGGCGGTTGCCAGGAACTGAAATCAAAGTTCAGGATCCACATCGATGCATCAGTGTCGGTTCCTTCTAACAGGGCTCCAACCACGGATGCCTACCCAGCAGCACCTGTCCATGGTTAGAGCCCTGCTGTCAGGCTGAGTGCTGCCAGCTGGGGCTCCTGCTGCACCCAGACGTGGCACCGTTACTCTCCAACATGTGTTTACCATGTAAAATCCAGAACTGGAACCAGACAGTTATGGAGCTAATATTATGACAAAACTATTTGAATGTGAATTGTGTAAATTTGAATTAAAAGGAGCTAATATTATGACAAAACTATTTGAATGTGAATTGTGTAAATTTGAATTATCAAAACTGAATTTGAAATTATTTTACTTGAATATTAGAGCTAATATTATGACAAAACTATTTGAATGTGAATTGTGTAAATTTGAATTATTAAAATTGAATTTGAAATTATTTTACTTGAATATTAGAGCTAATATTATGACAAAACTATTTGAATGTGAATTGTGTAAATCTGAATTATCAAAATTCAATTCTCTAAATTAAATTTTCTAAAATTAAATTTTCTAAATTCAATTTTCTAAAATTCAATTTTCTAAATTCAGTTTTCTAAAATTCAAACCCAGAAATTCAGATCGTACAGAAAGTAGGTCAGAGGTCATTCACAGGGAGGCGTAGATGATCTCCGAAAAGTCGAGCGAAGCATTTTGGTCAATTACAGAGCTGCTCAGGAGGTGACCATTCTTCTGCGTGATCATGAATCGCCCAGAGGTAAGTGATTTTTAAGCATTTATGGTTTATAATTATATATTGTGTTAGCGTTCCCAGCGTGTGAAACATTATCTGAGCGGTCTCTGGTGTTTGTATATTTGATAAAAGGGATTAGCATACCACCGTGTCTATATAGAACGCGAACACGCCGCAATAACTTTTAAGTGACAAAGCGGCCGTTGTAAAGAGCTTAGAAATAGAACAGGGAATCCGTTTGCTGTTGGGAATTTCGCATTCAGTGTAGACATTATCCCTGATTTTAATCATCAGGTTCTACTGTCTTCTGTCATGACGCGTCACACCGCTCGTGTCCTGTGTTAATACAATAACTCCGTTAGTGCTTCATTTATTTCCTTGATTGGAATCCACATCAGATCCAACTTGGATATAAGGTCACTCGATGATGATTGTAAGCTGTGTTTTGAGTTGAAGACTTTAACATTGTGAATAATCATTTAGATATATGTGTAGCTTGCAGGCACGATTAAAGTAGCTATATCGTTCATTTTCGCTTATATCATACAAATAAAACAAATATATAAATGTTATTAGTAGAGATGCCCCGATCGAGCCAAGGAATTGGCCAATATTCCTCATGATCAGACTATATTATTTAGGTAAACAACATTTTAGACGTTTCCCGAATATCAACACTACTGCAACGAGGCAAGTGACTGTCTTTATGAACGGGTTACTGAATCATTGGCTTATTTAATGATTCAGTAACCAATTCAATTTATGTCCTACTAACGATATTGTTTTTAGATACACATCATTAGTTTGTAGCTATATATAAAAATAAATATAAAAATATATATATTTTGCTTAAACTGTTTTTACAGGACAGCGAAGTTGTCAGATCAGCCAGGCACTTGTTGTCTTTGCTGACCTCAAGCAGTGCAGCTGGTCCCAGTCAGTTTTTTTTGTGTATTTTTATTTATTATTGTGGAAAGGATAGATAGTAAGGATAGTGTGGTAAAGGAAATCCCTGTTATGTATATGTATTTGTGCATACATAGTTTTATTAAAATACTTTCATTAAATTAATTTCATAATTCAGCCTCCATAGGCAGCACACTGTTCAGCAGAGGGCCACCATTCAAACTGAGATGACCAGGTTTTGCAACCACATTTTTTTTAATATTGACATAAGCCATCATGATATTATTTGATGGTTATTATTTTGGTTTTTGTTTTGCCAACAGATCATTTCCCGGGTTTTTCAGCAAAGGACGGGGTAAAAGGCGAATGCTGTCAATGCCCCCTAGCAAACCCGCAAAAATATTGCCTGTTAACTTTTATCTGCTTCCTCACCAATATGAGCGAACACCTGAGGAGAGTGAGCAACTGGTACATATGCAAGCTGGGTTGGGGTGAAAGACAATGCAAATGGTTGAAAATGCAACTTATGATGAAGTAAGTATGTGTGACGTCTCTCCTGTATCTTTTAAAATGATCTTTTTCTAATGTAACAGAGCTTAATTCATTAGTAACTCTGTATGTGGAACATGGGTGCTAAGGTGCTCTTAAGCACATTGCTATAATGTAACACTATAAGCTTTTTTTACCAGTGTTGCACTGGTAACTGTTGGGCATTTAATTTTTACATGGTTTGCTATACTGACAGTGTTATTTACATTGTAAGGTATGTGCCCAACTGAAGGAGCTGATTTCAGGATGTAAAGGGGGGTTGGCTTGTCTATAAGTCTTCAGGTAATCATCAGGAACATAGTGATACATTGCAATGAAAATAAATAAATAAGTAAAATCAAATACATTTCTGAATTTTTACATTATCACTAATACCATATTTCATATTTTATGTAATTAAATACCTTTGTGTCAAGCTTAAAACATGAATCCTGGCATAACAAAATAAAAGGAATGAAATCCAATAATACATTGTGTTTTTCTGTATTTTGTATAATTTTTCATAAGGTGGATAGGGCTCCCGGAAGCTTACACTTATCCCACCCGATGAGAGTGGGTACAGTGCCAAACATTTGAAAGCAGCAACCCAGGGTTTCAAAGGAGTTCTTTACGTAACTCCACTCATTCTTTGCATATGTATAATTTTAAAACCACATTAAAAAACTAATAAATGCTTGAAACAACATGAAAGAAAATAATTTACATTATATTGTTTTTATATTGTTCCCTCTAGGAAACTTGCCCCATTTGTCAAAAGAAAATGCCTTTTGATGTGATAAAGATTCATGCAAGTTTTTGCACAGGTGACAGGTAAGGAAAATCGCACAACATATTTTCAGTAAATCTTATTATAATAAAAAATTTTATTGTTGTTTTTTGTACTTTCTTTGTGCTGTTAAGATTGCCACAGGTCTTCTTCACTTCTTCACTATACAATTGTGAATATTGTGTTTTTGTCAGGATTGCCTGCAGCTGGGCTCCACACCGGAACCCAATCCTGACGCCCCATAAATGCCGGAAGTTTCCGCCCGTTCGGGGTCGCTGGCATTTTCGTGAACTCGCTGCACGAACTTGACCTGATTTAGTTTCATGTGTTTTGAGTTCTGGCAATCGCCACACGCCTACGGGTTTGTTTAAGTTCTTCATTTAAGTTAAATCCTTTTCGGCCACCGCGCCATTGTTTCTTTGTATTTCGGTATTGTTTGTTATAATAAAACCCCTTCCCAGTATGTCAAACCTCTGCGCTTCCTTCCCCCGTAAGTCCGAAGTCGTGACAGAATGCCAGCGACCCCCCCAAAAGCGCAGAGGTAAAAAACAGAGGAGAAGAAACGCCGCGAAGGACGCAGCCCGGCGCGGCGAACGCGGACGCCAGGGGAGAGACGCGCCGCCCGTTCTAGTGGAGCGTTTTCTCCCCGAGAAGCCGTGGTACGCGGCGCCGCGTGATGACGTCACCCCCGGGAAACTCCGCGAAACCCGGAAGCGACAACGTCGGCGGGTGAGTGGGCGGAGCGAGGACGTTGGCGTCGGCAGAAGCGAGGAAGTGACTTGGGCAGCGAGCGCAGAAGATGCGACCCCCACGATCTTCGGCATGTCGAGCCAAGAACTCTACGCTCTGCTGGCAAGGCTCCCTGTGGACTGGGACGACACGGACGACGACGAGAGCACGGGAGACGAGAGTTGGGCTCCGCCCATCGCACCAGTCTGCGATCATCGCAAGGTCCGTGGGGACCCACGTCACTTCCAGGGGGGTGAGAAGCGGCAACAACAACGGCGGCGTTCCTCCAGCGAGGAGGTGGGCAGCCTCCAGCCCGAATGGCCAGAGTACTGCCCATGGGAGCTTATCGCGCCATGGGTCCAGGATGTCCGCAGGGTGGACGACCCTTGGAGTCACCGGTGGGAGGACACGGATGACGAAAGTGATGATGACGTGGATTTTCGGTGGCCGGTCGGTGCCGGGATGGCTCCGCCCAGCGTGCGCATCCGAGATCATCGCGGCGTCCGTGATGACCCATGTGACTTCCGGGGGTACGAGGTTGACACGGACGACGACCAGGATGACGCCGTTTGGGCAGTCAGTGCCGGGATGGCTCCGCCCATCGCGCCCATCCAGGAGCGTCACGAGGTCCGTGGAGACCCACGTCCCTCCCAGCAGTGTGAGGAAAGCTGGTGGAAGAGGGCGACGGGAGGTCGCCAGCCAGCAACTGCGCTGCCGGGACTGCCTCGCAGGGAATCCTCCATTCCTGCTCCAGTCGCCGACCCGCCTTCCCTCTGCCCGGACGTTCCCCAGCGAAATGGCAGCGCAGCACCAGCGCCCACACCTGCTGGAGAAGACGTCCACCCCCCTCCACACCACACACCTACCACCATCTCCAGCGACGTGCCCAGCCCCGTGTGGGACAGCCCAATTGTCCCGGGACCCTTCAGTGGGGCAGCAGACACTGATAAGACCACCACCATCCTATCGTGTCTGCTTGGGTCAGCATGGGGCTGGAGCGCAGCCCTCTGGCAGCAGGGAGAGACAGACAGCAGTTTTCGGGACTTCCAGCAGAGACTGAGGGCGGAGTTTGATCGGCCAGAGCCTGAGCCAGGGATCGAACTCTGCCCCTCCACCACATCCAGCGTCAGTCAGGATCCGGGGCAAGAAGACCAAGCACTGGCGAGCGACGAGAAGGTCGCGCCTCCCGAGATCCTGGCTGTGCCCCCTGAGGAGGTCCCGGAGTGCTCAGAGAGGGAACTAGACGACCCTCTCTTCTGTCTGTCTCTGTCTGTGTGTGTGTGCGTGGCATATGTGTCCATATGTCGCCCCCACTTCCCCTCTTTGTGTCCACCAGATGGTGACCCAGCAGCAGAGCCGAACCCCAGGGAGGGAGTTCCCAACCTGACTGCACCGGTCCAAGGCGAGGTGGACAAGCCCCAAGGTACCCCTAAGTCCAGCCGGGGGGGTGCTCCCCCAAAGAATTTTTTGGGGGGGTGCAGTTCGGGTTGGGGACTCCTCCTGAGGGGAGGGGAGGTGGGGAAGCGATGGAGCTGGGTCCTCCGGTAGCCAGTGAGGAGGGCGGGCCAGGCATGGGCCTGCGTCTGCCTCCAGAGGGGTGGAGCGCCATAGAGCCCCCGGGTAGGCATGAGGACCCAGCGGGGACAGACAGGAAGAGGGCCTGCTTGTCCCAACGGACGCAGAAGGGGCTAGCCGGATGGTCTGGCAATGCCCCCCCTTGGCACCAGGGCCGTGCAGCGAGAGGGGCTGCATAGTCCCAGAAGGCACCAGCCTGGGGTGCCTGGAACAGTCGCCGGAGGCTCTGGGACAATCTCCCTGCGCGGTGCAGGGGGTGACACAAGACGTGTCAGAGGGGACATGTGGAGACAGGGCCCACACGTACCCAGATGGATCGGCCCTGATTATTGTGTGCAGGTACGGGAGTCCGGGGCCGCCATGCGGGACCACGCCGGGGAGCCAGGCCGAGGGTCCGGGGCCGCCATGCGGGACCACGCCGGGGAGCCAGGCCGAGGGTCCAGGGCCGCCATGCGGGACCACGCCGGGGAGCCAGGCCGAGGGTCCGGGGCCGCCAAGCGGGACCACGCCGGGGAGCCAGGCCGAGGGTCCGGGGCCGCCAAGCGGGACCACGCCGGGGAGCCAGGCCGAGGGTCCGGGGCCGCCAAGCGGGACCACGCCGGGGAGCCAGGCCGAGGGTCCGGGGCCGCCGGGGAGCCAGGCCGAGGGTCCGGGGCCGCCAAGCGGGACCACGCCGGGGAGCCAGGCCGAGGGTCCGGGGCCGCCAAGCGGGACCACGCCGGGGAGCCAGGCCGAGGGTCCGGGGCCGCCAAGCGGGACCACGCCGGGGAGCCAGCCCGAGGCACCGGGGCCGCCACGCCTGACCACGCCGGGGAGCCAGGCCGAGGGTCCGGGGCCGCCAAGCGGGACCACGCCGGGGAGCCAGCCCGAGGGACCGGGGCCGCCACGCCTGACCACGCCGGGGAGCCAGCCCGAGGGACCGGGGCCGCCACGCCTGACCACGCCGGGGAGCCAGCCCGAGGGACCGGGGCCGCCACGCCGGACCACGCCGGGGAGCCAGCCCGAGGGACCGGGGCCGTAACGCCGGGGAGCCAGCCCGAGGGACCGGGGCCGCCACGCCTGACCACGCCGGGGAGCCAGCCCGAGGGACCGGGGCCGCCACGCCTGACCACGCCGGGGAGCCAGCCCGAGGGACCGGGTCCTCCAAGGGGAGGATACAGCAGGGCAGGAGCCCTGTGGTTGCCGCCGTCCGCCCCGCCGCCTCCACTGATGGTACTGTTGGGGCTCCGAGGACGTAGCCCTTGGAGGGGGGGGCTCTGTCAGGATTGCCTGCAGCTGGGCTCCACACCGGAACCCAATCCTGACGCCCCATAAATGCCGGAAGTTTCCGCCCGTTCGGGGACGCTGGCATTTTCGTGAACTCGCTGCACGAACTTGACCTGATTTAGTTTCATGTGTTTTGAGTTCTGGCAATCGCCACACGCCTACGGGTTTGTTTAAGTTCTTCATTTAAGTTAAATCCTTTTCGGCCACCGCGCCATTGTTTCTTTGTATTTCGGTATTGTTTGTTATAATAAAACCCCTTCCCAGTATGTCAAACCTCTGCGCTTCCTTCCCCCGTAAGTCCGAAGTCGTGACAGTTTTACGTTCAAATTATGAATGTTCAATTCATTTAGAACTCTTGAAGTTATCTATTCAAAAGGAATTTTGTTCCGTTATTGCACGTTAATTAAGTTTGTATATTACAGTGTAAGCATGCAACCTCTGGAGTTTAATGTGTCTATGGAAGAACCATCCACATCTGGAGTTTCTGTGTCTGTGACACATACCGGTGATCATTTAAATGCAGATGATGCCACAAGCATTTTTACATTTTTTTTTTGGAACTGATAAGCATAATACATTTCTGAGATGTAAAACTGAAATAGAATACACAATTAGCTTCAGCTGAACTGTTAACATGTTGCTTCTTTGTTTTTGTTTTGTTTTCTTTGCAGATTGGAAAACTGAACCAGATAAAAAATAAAGCAGCATCCTTATACACAAAGGAAATAATTCTCCAACATGAGATGAGAAAGCCCCTCTTGATGACCATGGATTTGAGGATGGACAAGGAAGATCAAGACAGAGAACTTGCTGTAAATTGCGGTTATATTCAGGAGTTATGTGAAATCTAATACAGACACCATGTCTACAAATGAAGTTACAGTCCCACAGTTTGCCCTGCATTGTTTGGACTTGTTGTTCAATAATTTTGATGCAGTTCATCTATGCACACGTTCATGTAGTATTGCAGTTTTATTTTTGAGACTTTGGAAACTTCCATGCAATAATGTTACAGTTTTTCTGTCAAATTAATTTAAATTCAGTTCCAGAACTCCATGTGTCTACTCAATGTGTCATTACTCAAGTGACTGGCAAAACTGCACTGCAGCCATGTAAATGTCTATCCCATGGGATTGTGATGGTGATCTTGGATCCACTGTGTCCTTTAGTGCTGCAAGCTGCTCTGCTGTAAGTGGACATTCCACAATAGGAACATTAACACCAACACTTTCACCAGGAGGCAATCAATGAACAGCAATGTTCAGTTCCTGTGTAAACAAAGAACAACATATTTCTGTATAAATCGTGTATAATCTCAGCTGTAATAGTTCCAAATACTAAGTGTTTAAACACCAGTGAAGGAACATTTAATTTTCACAACCCCTGTAATAGTGTAAACATGACTTTAAATTAGCATTAACAAAATACCTCTTCATCTTGGGGATCATCAACTGGATAATGAATTTGACCCAATTCCCAGAGCTGGTTTGGAGACATGTTGTGTTCTGTTCTCGAAGGGTGATTATCCCAACCATCTCGGAAAATGCTCAGATCATCTTGTAGCCGTGGTAGAAATGTGTAGTGGCAACAGAAGAGATGTGTTTGGTCTGCAGTATGAAGGTAGCTGGCTTCCTCAAGATAGTGTAGTACATCACGACTGATCGTACAGCACGACTGATCTTCAACCTTCCCAAATTCTCCCATACCACCCCTCTGCTACGTTCCCTTCACTGGCTCCCAGTAGCTGCACGCATCAGGTTCAAAATACTGATGCTGGCCTACAAAGCCAAACATGGAGCAGCACCATCCTACCTCACAGCCCTTATTACACCTCGCACTGCACCTGGTATACTCCGAGCCTCCAGTACTGCTCGCCTGGTCCCTCCATCTCTGAAGGTACAAGGAAAACATTCATCTAGACTCTTCTCCGTCTTGGCCCCTCGGTGGTGGAATGAACTTCCCCTCGAGGTCAGAACAGCTCAGTCACTGAGCACCTTCAAACGACAGCTCAAGACCTTCCTCTTTAAAGAATATTTAGATTAAATTGTAATTTTCTTGTCAAACTTTGTGTACAGAATCTACAACAGAGTGAATTAAATAGATGTATTCATAGTTGGGGTCCTAGTGAACCGGAATTGATCTCTTCATCGATGGTAACTTGAAAGCACGTTGTAAGTCGCTCTGGATAAGGGCGTCTGCCAAATGCCGTAAATGTAAATGTAAATGTACATCATAGTAGACGCTGGTCACTGCAGTCCACACATCTCTCCAAAGTCGCTCTATTCTACAACATAAGGCATTACGAGAAAAGTCCTAAGCAATCAGTTCGTTCAAACAAGCATTTGGAGAATAAAGCACAAGGTGACATGTCCTCTACATAATACTTTCTTTGTGCTGTTTGCTTAGATTTCATTTACAAATGTTTTTGTAAGTTACTAATTATAACCATTTAATTGTACAGAAAGAGAGCAAATAATTATCAAAGAACATTATCATTGAGTTCAACCACTCTCAAAAACTCCTATTATAATCACTGAAGTGGTTTACACTGTGCAATTTACTGTGCACTTGCACTGTATGCACACATCTGTAATTTGTTGTTTATGATGAGACAACTCGCTAGAGAGCAGCGAGCATGCAACAGCAAAAGTTTCAGTCATGACTCATCTAAATGCCTGATTGATCATTGCATTCATAAAAAAAGAATTGTGTGTGGTTGTTTATAATGCGTAACACTGTAAAACGCGTCTGTTGCGCATCACCAGCCAGTGAAGGCAGATTAAAATCTATAGGTCTATACCTGACAGAACAAATAGACTCAGGGACAGTTTTTTTCCCCAAAGCTGTTTCCATACTGAAAACTGTCATATTTGTATAATATTGCATTTATATTATACCCTTGTGCTATCTATACTACCTCTACCATACTGTATGCTGCTCGCCACTTTGGACCAAAGTATGTTTAATCTGATTTATTTGTCTGTATGTGTACTGTAGTTATAGTTTTTAGTACATCACTTATACATTGCGCTCATTGTACTGTGTATAATGGCAATAAAGGCTTTCTATTCTATTCTATTGTATTCTATTCTGTTTTAGTTAATCCGTACCTGGAGTTATTACGTTTACACCTTGTCTAGACAGGACACGAGCGGTGTGACGCGTCATGACAGAAGACAGTAGAACCTGATGATTAAAATCAGGGATAATGTCTACACTGAATGCGAAATTCCCAACAGCAAATGGATTCTAAGCTCTTTACAACGGCCGCTTTGTCACTTAAAGTTATTGCGGCGTGTTCGCGTTCTATATAGACACGGTGGTATGCTAAACCATTTTATCAAATATACAACGGCCGCCAGAGACCGCTCAGATAATGTTTCACATGCTGGGAACGCTAACACAATATATAATTATAAACCATAAATGCTTAAAAATCACTTACCTCTGGGCGATTCATGATCACGCAGAAGAATGGTCACCTCCTGAGCAGCTCTGTAATTGGCCAAAATGCTTCGCTCGACTTTTCGGAGATCATCTACGCCTCCCTGTGAATGACCTCTGACCTACTTTCTGTACGATCTGAATTTCTGGGTTTGAATTTTAGAAAACTGAATTTAGAAAATTGAATTTTAGAAAATTGAATTTAGAGAATTGAATTTGATAATTCAGATTTACACAATTCACATTCAAATAGTTTTGTCATAATATTAGCTCTAATATTCAAGTAAAATAATTTCAAATTCAATTTTAATAATTCAAATTTACACAATTCACATTCAAATAGTTTTGTCATAATATTAGCTCTAATATTCAAGTAAAATAATTTCAAATTCAGTTTTGATAATTCAAATTTACACAATTCACATTCAAATAGTTTTGTCATAATATTAGCTCTAATATTCAAGTAAAATAATTTCAAATTCAATTTTAATAATTCAAATTTACACAATTCACATTCAAATAGTTTTGTCATAATATTAGCTCTAATATTCAAGTAAAATAATTTCAAATTCAGTTTTGATAATTCAAATTTACACAATTCACATTCAAATAGTTTTGTCATAATATTAGCTCCATAGACAGTCAGCACAATTAAGACCGGTCAGAGAATTCCGGTCAGAGAATCAGGAGCCTGGATGCCAGCTTATCAATTATCTTATTTATTAACGAAGTATGTGTGTGTCTGTGTGTGTGTGTGTGTGTGTGTGTGTGGTCTACAAGAAACAGAGAAAGCATACATAAGCAAACACTCCACAGAACATGATATGATACTGATTTAACACTGATATAACACTGCTTACAGTAATCTAACATGAAACAGACAATACAATCCTACATAAGCAGCTAACCAGCACTAGAACATTTTACCTAGAATATAAATATAGGCAGCTAAAACACAGGAAAATTATTGAACCCCGTTAGCTTAGCGCTAATAGCAGGCGGAAGAAATTAGCATAAGAATTAAATAATTGCCAAACATTACAAACTCTCTCTCTCTGCATATAAAACAGTATGAAAGGATAAACTAATCGAACACACGAGTGTGAACAACACTCCTCAGCACTTACTTTCCGTCATGAACGCACACATTTACATGTGAAAAATACGCGTGGCTCATTAGGTGTCACACTCTAACCGGACCAGATAGAAACAACTAAACAAGTCTTTCTGACACGTCTAAAACCAAGACAAGCATTAAAAATAATTTTATATCACGGTACAAATGATCTAATAATAAAATGTAGAATCAAAGTTGCACTGGTATCCGATTGGCCCATTTGTGTAGGGGGCGTGTCCATGTTCACACTAATGACGTGCAAAACAAATGTTTTTACTGACTGGAACCATGTTGTATAGTTCACTGTGTACTATATTTCACTTGGAATATATACAACTATATTATTTTACTTGTTCCGTAAAAACACATTCAGTAGTGACGGGGACGGCCCCCCTGGGGCATACCTGTCAAGTTTTGGATTTGAAAATAAGGGACATTGTCCTGCGCCCACCACAAGCAGTCCCACCACCCTGACCAAGCCCCAGTGTCCCTTACATTTTAAGACGGGTGACAAGAAAGCTAAAATCACCACTTGTCAATCACTTCTAAACTTCAGCTGGCTTTATGCACAGCTGCACCACTCCTGACCTTGTTTCCTGTCCGCCATTATTGGACAAACTGATGAATCAGGTTTTTGGTACACAGCGTTGCCGTTTGTACCTCTGCACTTGTGACCTGGTCTGCCTCAGTGGCATTTCTCGTCACGAATGCTGACATCGCCCGGGCATGTTTTTTGTGCCTGGCGGACATCATTCCTTCCCCCGTGTGCGACGCTAAAATCGCGGTTACAAATGACTGTCCCCCACCCCGCTCTTCTTCATAAAAAATACATTCGGTGTCCCATTGATCGCGGTATTGACACGAGGATGTAGTTTTTTTGGCAGGAGCGCCTTCCCTTCTCTGTCCTGGCGTCCATCATCTGTCTGTTTCTTCTTCTTTTTTCCCGCGTCGTCACTCATCTCGTCATCTGACCTCAAGCGCTAATCTCGCGAGAACTGCCACCTTCAGTACCTGTAGTAGCTACTGCAGGCGGCACTTATCGCGACATTAGCGACACAACTCGATTATTTTTTGTTAAATAACGCAGATTAAAATACGGGCGATTTACGGGAAAAAACTAATACGGGAGGACGGCGGGAAAGAACGGGCCAAAACGGGATACTTGACAGGTATGCCCTGGGGACACAGTCAGGGTTAAGCGTCCCGCTCAGGGACACGATGGTAGTAAGTGGGGTTTGAACCTGGAACTTTGTGCTCTTCCGGTTCAGACGCGAGCGTGTTAGCCAAGTGTAAAACACACCAATAATAATGATTAAAAAGTGAAAGTGGCAGTAATTTGATTTGGGACAAATAGCGTTGACAGAACCTTGTGTGTGTGGAGTTTACATGTTCTTCTGTCTCGGTGTGGGTTTCCTCCTGATTCACTGTCCAGAGAGGCACTTTTTTTTCAGCAAGAACAAGAGCCCAGAATTAATGTGATTGGCTGATATAATTTTTTTCAGCCAATCACAATGTTTCTGAGCTCTTGTTCTGTAGCGTAATCAGCTGAGTGAAACCAGCCAATCACAATGTTCTTAAGATCTTGTTCCTCCATCTGATTGGCTGAAAAAAAAGTGACATCATCAGCTTCGCTCTATTTAAGAGGTGAGCCGTGAAGAACTAAATCATTTCAGATTTACGAGAGTTCAGTATAGAGGTAGAGAAATGAAGGCGTGGAAGAAGTTTGTTAGGTGGACCAAGCGTCGCTTCTTCAAGAAGGACGTTTCCGTTGAGCCCAAAATGACCGATCTGAAATCAGCTCAGATGGGTCAGGTTGAGGTGTTCGGGGAACAGCTCGGCACACTCGAGGCGGGTGATGGAGACATTCCTGGAAAGGGATCCCGGTCATCGTAAAGAAGTGGAGGAGATGTTCATGGCCTCTAATAATAATCTGGAGATGGCTATTCGTGACACGACACAGAAACAGCCTGGCTTGGCGTGAAGAGCTGAGGCAAATTGCCATCCAGGAGGCTGAGAATGAAGTAAAAGAAAGACTGAGAGAAGAACAAGATCTGGAACAGCTGCGATTTGAGGAGCTTGAAGCACAGCTGAACGTGGAGAGACACAACAGAGAAGAAGCAGAAAGGTGTTTCTGTAACGTGAGAGAAACTGGAAAGCAGATGGAGATGGAGACACAGCTCCATACGCAGCTGGGGAGCATGCAGGCTCTTTATGAAGAGACGCTGCAGAACGAGAAGAAGGAGCAGGAAACGCTGAGAAGTCAAATGACAGATGAGCAGAGCAGGAGAGAGAAAGCTGAAAAAGAGCTTGAAGCAAAAAGAGAAGCAGGAAAGAGGCAGAGAGGCTTCTCCTGGAGACAGAGACAAAGTTTCGTCATCAGCTGGAGAGCAAAGACAGCCTCCACGAGGAGACGCTCCAGCAAATGAAAAAGGAACTTGAGATGATGACAGCCGAACGTGACCATGAGCACAGAGCACGAGAAGAACTTGAAAAAGTGCTCCTTGAAGAAACATCTACCAGGAACGAACTGGAAAAACGTTTCCAGGACTTAAACAATACAAGCAAGAGGCAGGAGATTGAGGAAACCCTGAAGGTCCTCCTCAGAAGGGAGAAGGAACTGTGTGGGCAACTCGAGCAGACAGTGGACATGAGAGCAGCACTGGAGCATCTTCGAGAAGCTTCACAAGGAGACGTGGAGAAAAGAAAACAGTACAAGAACAAGGCTGTCCAGATTGATCAGGGAGGCTGTGAAATGGTGATAATCACCACTTGGTCTGAGGCCTAATAAAGTCCTGGCTTACATCATACGCCATTTGGCTTTGAAACAAATAAATCTGGAGAAATATCTAATAAAGCAAATACTTGTTTTACAGCACAGTTAGTCTTAATGTTCGATGTATCTTCCGATAATAAAGAAGCATGGCTGCTACTAACAATCATTTAATAATCAATTAATCTGTCGATTATTTTTTATAAATTATGAATAAATAAAAGCATTCATTTCCAACCCTTTATTCAAAAACAGAATCTTTAGAAAATGCACGAATATAATGATAATTAAACACCAAAACATAACACCCAAAACATGCACATGTATGCTTTACTTGATCTGGCAAATATAGACTTTTTAAATAAAGTGCCACCTGAGCTGCCGGAACAACAAATAATTTATGAAAAGAAATACAATACATATCAGAAAATTGAACAGGATTTGTTTGAATGTCAGAACTTGTCTCATTGTACATTTTACCTCTGTTTGTCACGACCACGGGCTGACGGGGGAAGGAAGCGCAGAGACGGGACATCTGGGCAAATGGGATTTATTAATACGCACAAAAGAAAAAGGCAGAGGGACAAAACAAAGGAAGCCAAGAAAAACAAACCAACAGGCGTGTGGCGGTTGCCAGGAACTGAAATCAAAGTTCAGGATCCACATCGATGCATCAGTGTCGGTTCCTTCTAACAGGGCTCCAACCACGGATGCCTACCCAGCAGCACCTGTCCATGGTTAGAGCCCTGCTGTCAGGCTGAGTGCTGCCAGCTGGGGCTCCTGCTGCACCCAGACGTGGCACCGTTACTCTCCAACATGTGTTTACCATGTAAAATCCAGAACTGGAACCAGGACAGTCAGCACAATTCAGACCAAGCACTCTGTCAATCTTATGCTTCACAAGTTATTTGTGGTGCATCTGGACTTTCTCTCACGTCTCAACATTACCTTGAGCTGATTAAATACAGAGATTCTGGGATTCTGCTGCCAAGCAGATTTATAATGATTTATAATACCCTTATAATACCCAGATTTATAATACCCTTATTACACCTCGCACTGCACCTGGTATAACTATGAGCCTCCAGTACTGCTCGCCTGGTCCCTCCATCTCTGAAGGTAAAGGAAGACACAGTAGGATATTTCGGTAATAAAAAGAATCTATAAAGAAAAAATGAATGAAATCTCCTTGCCTTTCTTGAGTTCACACGTCTTGTCGTGTAGATTTCTACCACTCCCACGACGTGTTACACTGGTGAAGCGACAATAGGATCTGATTCCTGGAGGCTGGAGCCTGGAGGCCAGCTTATCAATTATCTTATTTATTAACGAAGTATGTGTGTGTCTGTGTGGGTGTGTGTGTGGTGTGGTGTGGTCTACAAGAAACAGAGAAAGCATACATAAGCAAACACTCCACAGAACATGATATGATACACAACACTGATTAAATAACACTGCTTATCTAACATGAAAACAGACAATACAATCCTACATAAGCAGAAGTGGAAAAGGGGAAATAACTGACAAAAACTGATTTAAAAAACAACAAAAGTCAGAAGTAAAAAAAGTGGAAAAACTGACAAAACTGGCATGTTTTTTTCGACTTTGTCATTTTTTTCACTTTTTCGCTTCTGACTTTTGTCAGTTTTTGTCAGTTATTTCCCTTTTTACTTTCTGACTTTTTTTTTTTCGACTTTGTAGATTTTTGAGCATTTTACAATTCCAACTTAGTTGAAATAAGCGGAAAAAAGGACAAAGTTAAAAAAAAAAAAAAGTCAGAAGAGAAAAAGGGAAATAACTGACAAAACTGATTTAAAAACAACAAAAGTCAGAAGTAAAAAAAGTGGAAAAACTGACCAAAA
>NW_021629881.1:0-46062 GCF_900700375.1 Denticeps clupeoides
AAAGAAAGGTGGCTATATTGGTCGCTGATTTGTTTTTGTTTTGTTTTTGAATGTCAGAAATGTATATTTGTGAATGTGGAAATATTATATTGGTTTCACTGGTAAAAATAAATAATTGAAATGGGTACATATTGCCTAATTATTATGCACAGTAATAATCACCTGCACACACAGATATCCCCCTAAAATAGCTCAAAATAAAAATACAACTTGCCTAATAATTCTGAACTCCCTGTATTTGTTCAGAACGGGATAATATACTGTTCTGCCCTCCTCACTAAGCAGCGTAATTGGTCAGTCTATTAAATGCCTTCCCCATCAACAAGACGTGGTTCTATGGTTCTAAAAATGTTGTTTTATTGAGGTGAAACTGAAAGAACAGGAAAATCACATTACAGTATGCGATAAACATACAATAACATATATCAAGAATAACAAGATGACATATAACAATATGTTTTGGTATGTCATACGGCTGCCCACAAATCGTGTTCAAAGTGTAAAAAGTAACGAAGGCCTCGCCGAGACACACAATCTGACATATTGGATGTGTTGCTACCACCAACAGTTGTCAGGAAAACATAGGAAATAGGAAAAAAAGGCAAAAAAGGCCATGTCTTGCATTTGTGGCTGCCACACTATGACCGTGAGACGCACAAAAAGGCCTGAAGGCCTGACCTCTCCGCACAAAATGACACAAAACGTGGCCAAACCATTAAAAGTGTGAAAACTTGCGATGACACGGTTCAGAGCACACACACGAATTTCATGTCAGGTCGTGTGGCTTTTCGTTCCGCACGGTTTGACATATGGCTTGGCTCGGACGGATTTACGGTCTGTGCGCAATTCCCCAAAAAGCGTTTTCGGAACGTGTTTATTATTCTTGTCCAAAATTGAACTTTTTTGGACTTTGTGTCCAGACGGTTTGACAGACAAAAAGTTAATGTGTTTAATGTTGTCTCGTAGATCTCGTTAAGACCGACGTTTTGATATATTTGTCTCTGTCTGACTTACAGATCATGCACAAATTTGAAAAACAAAAAAATGTCAATGGGTGAGAAAAAATGTATTTATTTATTATGTCAGCCTTTTTTCGGCACTTAATGCGGGTCGTACCGAAGCACGCACACCGGCGTGCTATATATCAAAATTAGTACTTTTGTGTGAGGTGTGCTATTACTTTTATAAGCGATCGGACTAGGCGTGGCCGAGCTATTAACGCTCAAACAGGGTCATTTTCCCATTAGAATGCATTGAATGCTAATTTTAGCATTGGTAGCATTTGTAAAATGGGGCTTCTTTAAGTGATACTGCAGTACCACTTAAAAGAAGCCTCATTTTACAAATGCCACGCCCGCAGCTGTGACCAATGCCCGGACAGGCCCATCAAAATTTCCTCTGGAATTTTCGTTTATAGTCCTAAGATTAATATCGAGGACTCAATATTAATTAAAAGAACGTGGCTATATACACACGTCCAATAAAGGAATAACAAAATATTACCTGGCATAGAACTATATTTTAACATAGTGAAGATGCTGAGCGAAAGGGAGAGAAAAATAGAGCTCAAAACGCAGCAACTGCCGCTCAGATTCCGCTGAAATGCACTTCCAGTCTCTCTCCGTACGCATTACCCACAGCTGCCGGTAGGTGGAGACGGACGCCACAACAAACACTGCAACAGATATAGATATAATCTAAATCTAGGATGCAAATGGGAAATTCATCAAATTACTGTGCATTAAATTAATGAAATATTGAACTGCATACTAAATATGTCTAGTCATTCACAAAATAAAAAAACTATTCCACTCTGTCTTTGTAAACTGCAGTTATGTCTTGTTACGTTCCTTACTTTACATATTTTATTTTTTTATATTCATCTCAACCATTTAGTTCTGCAGATATTACCCTCTCGGTTTTCGTCTAATCAGATTTTTAGAACTCTCATGTGATTGGCTGATAAAACGATGACGTCATCGCTTTACTGTATAAATACCGTTCAACCCCAAACTAAAGAAGCCTCCCTCGGATAAGGACGTAGCAGGAACAGCAGGACCGAGGACCGAACGGAGAGGAGGATTACAGGATCCCCGCGACACCCAGTGCACGACGGCGAGGATTCATGGATGAACAAAAGGAACGCGCGACTGACGGAGACGAGTCCTGGTTACAGTGGGTAAGAATAACAAAAAAAGTTCGTCATCAACTTATTTTTACGTCGAATCACCAGAACCGTCCAGACTTCCCTCCAACTAACCGTCCGGTCTCTGGACAGGTAAAACACCCAGTTTCACCTCACAAAAAAGCAGGTTTTATTTCCCAGCCGTACAAGAGGAGCCCTCACGACCGAGGAATCAGGTAGAATTACGAGACGGGACGTCAGGAAAAACAACCAGGTCAGGTGGAGGACAGACTTTAAAAAGAGGTGAATTAGGGGACAAGGCTGTGAGATTATAGAGGAGGTGAAGTCAGATCAGTCTTCAGAGTTCCTGAAGTCCATCTTTGAATTGGTCTCTTATGGAAAAATATGAATCTCGACTTTGTTTACTGTCCATTTATAAGCTCAGTTGCACGATTGTGTAGTATTAATAACTGTGTAGTTAGTATTAATAACAATCAAGAGTATTATTGTGTTTCTGAAGGTATGAATCTAGACTTTAATGACTGTACAGTATTAGCAGGATTGTGTATTATTAACAGTAGTTTTGTTCAATTAAGCTTAATATTGTGTTTTTTGTGTAGTATTATCAATTTGAGTTCCCTGAAGTGTGAAGGGCTTAGTGATTTTTTTTTGATGGTGGAGTCAGATCAGTCTTCAGAGTGCTTGAAATCCATCAATTTTGTATTGATCTCTTATGGAAAGGTATGAATTATGACTTTGTTTAGTGTCTATAAGGTAGAGGTAGGCAGGTAAGTGGGGATTTTGTAGTAATAAATAATTTAAAGGTGTCATGGCCAACGCGCCTCCAGCCCGATAGAGGGCACCTCACCAGCCTGGGAGATGGCAACCCGGAAGAGGAAATGGAAGCGGGCGGTGGCAAGTATAAAAGGGAGGTAACACCAAGGAGACACGCCCGCTCTTTGTATGAGTTGTATGAGTTAAATGAGTTGTATGAGTTTACTCGCCAGAGACGCTAGCTCTCTCACCCACGACCTACGATAATTGAAATTCCCGTAATACGACCTTCGCCTGCCCACGACTTCGAGAATTGCCTGATCCCCTGGAAACCACGAAAGGAACCCCGACCGGAACTTCCTGACTACAACCTCTTCCTGCCCCTGACCTTGAACCTACCTGACCCCTCGGTTAAGACGGGATTCCATGCTCCCCTACCTTCCTGCCGCCCAAGACCTACTCCCGTCCTGTCCAAGATCCCGAACCATCCTGAAACCCGCCGTCTTCCGGTTCTCCTCTGCCCCGGTCCTTCCCAAAGATCCCGAACTGATCCCCGCTGCGTTGCAGCGCGTCTATTACTTCCTCATTCCTCGCCGGCCAGGCGCCCCCCCAGTCCTCCTGGCCCCGCTCGCCCCAGCGTCCTCTACCGGTACGACGGTCTTATTCCCACGCCGAAAGTATGTCTGCAAGTACGTCATCGTATTCCCCCTGTGACAAAAGGGTGTATTTATGAGTATTACTGTTAAGGTTTTTTTTTTCTTTTACTTTTTTTTGTGACTGTGTAGTCAGGTCAGTCTTTAGAGTGCTTTTATGACTATTTTAATATAGTTTTATTTCTGTAAAGGTATGAATCTCAATGTTTTTTTTAACTGCATGTATGACCATCATTTGTAGGATTGAGGAAGGTAAATATGTATTTCAGAAAGAAAAAGTGAGGTGGGTCAGTGTGGAAGCAGGAATTCATTTAGGTAAATATAGAGATAGTCAGGTAAAAGTGTTTTGTTTGTAATAATAATAATCTAAGGGTGTTTTATGAGTATTACTTTTTTATAAAGGTATGAATCTTTTAGTCAGATCCAGTCTTCTCAGTGCTTTACATCCATTTTTATGTTGGTCATGTTTGGAAAGGTATGAATCTTTTTTTATTCTAACACTTGTCTGTTGTCAATTAAGTTTGATATTGTTTTTTTTATTGTATTAATCTAGACTTTTTTACTAATTATTTTTAAGCTTAGTTTGCAGGGTTGTGTTTTATTAACAATTGTGTCAGTCAAGAGCATTATTGTGTTTAGTGAAAATATGAATCATGATTCTTCAGTATTAATGGGCTCATTTGCAGGATTGAGGTGAGAAAATATGTATTTTATAAAAAATGTGAGGTAGGTCAGTGTGGAGAAACAGGATTTTAGGTAAACATAGAGGTATGCAGGCAGGTACATTCAGATTTTGTAGTAATAATTTAAGGGGTGTATCATGAGTATTACATGAGTATTACTGTTTAGTTAAGGTATGAATCTTTTTTTTTTCTTATTTTTTCTTTGTGACTGTGCAGTCAGATCAGTCTTCAGATTGCTTGATGTTCATTTTATGTTGATCACATTTGGAAAGATATGAATCTCAACATTTTTACTGTGTTTATTAGCTCATTTGCACGATTTGCAGTGATTGTGTGGTGTCAATTAAGTGTAATATTGTGTGTTTTTTTTTATTATAATTTCAGGTTCTTCTGAATGTGAATTAGAGCAGGGTGTATTGACTTGTTTTTGTGAAGTTGGAGTCAGTCAGTTTTACATAGTGCTTGAAGTATGTAGGTAGATACGCAGGTAACGAGCTCTGTAAGGGATTACTGTTAAATTACAAGTTTGGTTGCGGGTTTGAGTTTTATTATCAATTGTCAAATCAAAAGTTAATATTGTGAGAGTATGAATCGTGACCTTTTTTTTACTGCATGTATGAGCTCATTTTTCTTCTTTCTTTGTTACGGTGTAGTCAGGTCAGTCTTTAGAGTGCTTTATGTCCGGTTTTCATATAGTTTTTTTCTGTAATGATATGATCTCAATGTTTTTTTACTGCATGTTGAGCTCATTTACCGCATTAAGGTAGGGTAAATATGTATTTTCAGTAAAAAAAAGTGAGGTAGTGTGAAAACAGGAATTCATTAGGTAAATATAGAGGTATGCAGGCAGGTAAAAGTGTGTGTTTTTTTTAATAAGAATAATCTATGGGGTGTTTAATAAGTATACTTTTTTTATAAAGGTATGAATCTTTTTCTTTTCATTGTGAACTGTGTAGTCAGATCAGTCTTCTCAGTGCTTTACATCCATTTTTTATGTGGGTCATGTCTGGAAAGGTATGAATCTTTTTTATTCTTTCACTGTTTATTTAAAAGCTTAGTTGCCTGGATTAACACTTGTCTGTTCTCATATAAGTTTAATTTTGTTTTTTAATGGCATTAAGAACTTTTTTTTTTATTACTAATTATTTTTAAGCTTAGTTGCAGGGTTGTGTTTTCTTATTAAGAAACTGTGTCAAGAAAAAGTAACATAGTGTTACTTTCTATGTTACTGGATTTATGAGCTGTTTTATTTGGTAAATATGTATTTCAGAAAAAAGTGAGGTAGATAGTGAGAAAAAAGGAATGCATTTACATAAATATAGAGGTATGCACGCAGGTAAATGTGGTTTTTGTTGTAATAATAATAATTTAAGTGGTGTTTTATGAGTCTTACTGTTTTATAAAGGTATGGTTTTTTTCTTTTCTTTTATTGTGAACTGTGTAGTCAGATCAGTCTTCTCAGTGCTTTACGTCCATTTTTATGTTGGTCATGGTTGGAAAGCTATGAATCTTTTTTCTATTCTTTTACTGTTTTATTTAAAAGCTTTGTGTCTGGATTGTAGTATTAACACTTGTCTCTTTAATTAGTTTAATTAGTTTAATTATGTGTTTTTTACAAGCTTAGTTGCAGGGTTGTGCTTTCTTATTAACAACTGTGTCAAGCAAAAGCAACATTTGTGTTTTTTTTTATTTTTATTTATGAGCTCATTTGCAGGGTTTGAGGAAGGTAAATATGTATTTCAGAAAAAAATGTGTGGAGGGTCAGTGTGAAAACAGGAATGCGTTTAGGGAAATATAGAGGTATGCACAGAGGTAAAATGGGTATTTGTAGTAATAATAATTTAAGGGATGTATCATGAGTATTATTGTTTTGTAAATGTATGAATCTTTTTTTTTTATTTTAATGTGGGGTGTCAATTAAGTGATGTATTGTGTACTATTCTAATTTCAGGGTCTGAAGTGTGAATTAGGGGCAGGGCATATTGACTTTGTAAAGGTGATATTGTGATATTGTCTTTGTGAAGGTGCAGTCAGATGAGTCTTCATAGTGCTTAAAGTTGGTAGGTAGGTATGCAGGTAACAAGCTCTGTAAGGATTACTGTTTAGGTTTCAGTTTTATTAACAATTGTCAATCTAAAGTAACATTGTGTTTAGTGAGAGTATGAATCGTGACCTTTTTTACTGTATTTATGAGCAATTGCAGGATTGAGGTGAGATTTTGTTACGTGGTTTGCACATGGAATCATTGAATAATTTTAATAATTCGCCGTGTAACAGGAAATTGCTGTCATTCACACATGTAACGTCCAAACTTAATCAAACTTGATATGACTGATGAGGGTCCTGGGTCTCTATACAATCTCGATAAGGACTGGTAAGTATACCGATCTGAAAAACGTAGGGGGCATTATGTTTTCTGGAATGTTCACAGCGCCACCCACGTGGACACAAGAAGTGACTTAAATATCAAGAATTTGCAATGGAAGAGGAACGTGTGTGTCATTTGCCCACAACACCCAATCACCAAACTTCCTAGGATTAACATGACTCGCCATATAACAGTAAGTTGCACATGCAACGTTCAATCTGAATCAAACTTGATATGACTGATGAGGGTGGCCCACTCACTATCTTATTTCCACCAAATGAAGATGATCCACAGTGACAACATCATGGTTACCAGTCAGGGTGAAGTATTGCCCTGGTCCCCAGGAGGAGGAGAGGCAGATTGGGACTGAGAGCCACTCACCAGAACAACATTGGGTGGCATTTGGCCTGCTGACTAAAACTAACAGGTAAATTCCCCGTCATGTCCCGCCCCAAATTCTTCTTTCTGCCGTGATGTTTCTGATCAGGTCTGATTTTATTTCTGGCTGTGTGTTGCAGGATGTTCACCTCTTCTGTCTACATTCCTGTAGCCATGGCAGCAGGTCTTTCGTTTCTTTTGCATCAGTTTGCCGAGTGTATACTCGGTGCGCCCCACCCTGGCACAAGAAGAAGGGCTGTAACACAAGGGGAGAGCTGAGATTGACAATTCTTCTCTGTGATTCTGGTTCGCTTTTTGGATTGTAATTAGCTTCATGCTGCAATACGTTGCTGCCAATGTGATGAAATGTTTTCGGTCCGTGAGACAGCAGCTTAGACCGTCATAAACTGTCCGTGTCAAAAGCTGTGATTAGGGCAGCAGGATCAGGAAGGTGACAACCCCGGAACCAGACACAAGTAGACCATTCATGACTGACCAACACAATTTCTGTACTATGGAATTCGTGACATGGTGGTTTTAATGGAGGTAAGAGAGAAGCTGGGCAATCAGACAGACGTCTGGAGTGCAGAGATCATTTCAGGAACATCCCGTGGAGAGAACATCTGGAGAGAGTGGCATACGAGGACAACGAAGCTGAGGAGGGAATAGAAATCTGTTGAGGGCAGTGGTGGCCTAGCAGTTAAGGAAGCGGCCCCGTAATCAGAAGGTTGTTGGTTCGAATACAGAACTGTGTAGTCAGATCAGTCTTCTCAGTGCTTTACGTCCATTTTTATGTTGGTCATGGTTGGAAAGGTATGAATCTTTTTTTATTCTTTTACTGTTTTATTTAAAAGCTTTGTGTCTGGATTGTAGTATTAACACTTGTCTCTTTTAATTAGTTTAATTAGTTTAATTATGTGTTTTTTTAAAGCTTAGTTGCAGGGTTGTGCTTTCTTATTAACAACTGTGTCAAGCAAAAGCAACATTTGTGTTTTTTTTTTTTTATTTATGAGCTAATTTGCAGGGCTGAGGAAGGTAAATATGTATTTCAGAAAAAAAATGTGAGGAGGGTCAGTGTGAAAACAGGAATGCGTTTAGGGAAATATAGAGGTATGCACAGAGGTAAAATAATTATTTGTAGTAATAATAATTAAGGGATGTATCATGAGTATTATTGTTTGTAAATGTATGAATCCTTTTTTTATTTTAATGTGGTGTGTCAATTAAGTGATGTATTGTGTACTATTCTAATTTCAGGGTCTGAAGTGTGAATTAGGGGCAGGGCATATTGACTTTGTGAAGGTGATATTGTGATATTGTCTTTGTGAAGGTGCAGTCAGATGAGTCTTCATAGTGCTTAAAGTTGGTAGGTAGGTATGCAGGTAACAAGCTCTGTAAGGATTACTGTTTAGGTTTCAGTTTTATTAACAATTGTCAATCTAAAGTAAACATTGTGTTTAGTGAGAGTATGAATCGTGACCTTTTTTACTGTATTTATGAGCAATTTGCAGGATTTTGTTACGTGGTTTGCACATGGAATCATTGAATAATTTTAATAATTCGCCGTGTAACAGGAAATTGCTGTCATTCACACATGTAACGTCCAACCTTAATCAAACTTGATATGACGGATGAGGGTCCTGGGTCTCTATACAATCTCGATAAGACTGGTAAGTATACCGATCTGAAAAACGTAGGGGCATTATGTTTCTGGAATGTTCACAGCGCCACCACGTGGACACAAGAAGTAACTTAAAATATCAAGAATTTGCAATGGAAGAGGACGTGTGTGTCATTTGCCCACAACACCCAATCTGCACCAAACTTCCTAGGATTAACATGACTCGCCATATAACAGTAAGTTGCACATGCAACGTCCAATCTGAATCAAACTTGATATGACTGATGAGGGTGGCCCACTCACTATCTTATTTCCACCAAATGAAGATGATCCACAGTGACAACATCATGGTTACCAGGCAGGGTGAAGTATTGCCCTGGTCCTCCAACTCCAATTAATTTGAGCGTAATGTTCTCTCATTTCTTGCTACAGGTGACTTGGGAGCAGCAGTCAGCTTCAGCGACATAGACAGAAGAAGCGAACTCTTCCCAAGGACCAGCAGGAGGAGGAGAGGCAGATTGGGACTGAGAGCCACTCACCAGAACAACATGGGGTGGCATTTGGCCTGCTGACTAAAACTAACAGGTAAATTCCCCGTCATGTCCAGCCCCAAATTCTTTCTGCCGTGATGTTTCTGATCAGGTCTGATTTTACTTCTGGCTGTGTGTTGCAGGATGTTCACCTCTTCTGTCTACATTCCTGTAGCCAATGGCAGCAGGTCTTTCGTTTTCTTTTGCATCAGTTTGCCGAGTGTATACTCGGTGCGCCCCCACCACTGGCACAAGAAGAAGGGCTGTAAACAAGGGGAGAGCTGAGATTGACAATTCTTCTCTGTGATTCTGGTTCGCTTTTTTGGATTGTAATTACCTTCATGCTGCAATACGTTGCTGCCAATGTGATGAAATGTTTTCGGTCGGTGAGACAGCAGCTTAGACCGTCATAAACTGTCCGTGTCAAAAGCTGTGATTAGGGCAGCAGGATCAGGAAGGTGACACCCCGGAACCAGACACAAGTAGACCATTCATGACTGACCAACACAATTTCTGTTCTATGGAATTCGTGACATGGTGGTTTTAATGGAGGTAAGAGAGAAGCTGGGCAATCAGATGGACGTCTGGAGTGCAGAGATCATTTCAGGAACATCCCGTGGAGAGAACATCTGGAGAGAGTGGCATACGAGGACAACGAAGCTGAGGAGGGAATAGAAATATGTTGAGGGCAGTGGTGGCCTAGCAGTTAAGGAAGCGGCCCCGTAATCAGAAGGTTGTTGGTTCGAATACAGAACTGTGTAGTCAGATCAGTCTTCTCAGTGCTTTACGTCCATTTTTATGTTGGTCATGGTTGGAAAGGTATGAATCTTTTTTTATTCTTTTACTGTTTTATTTAAAAGCTTTGTGTCTGGATTGTAGAATTAACACTTGTCTCTTTTAATTAGTTTAATTAGTTTAATTATGTGTTTTTTAAAGCTTTGTTGCAGGGTTGTGTTTTCTTATTAACAACTGTGTCAAGCAAAATAACATTGTGTTTTTTTTTACTGTATTTATGAGCTAATTTGCAGGATTGAGGAAGGTAAATATGTATTTCAGAAAAAAGTGAGGTAGGTCAGTGTGAAAACAGGAATTTAGGTAAAAATAGAGGTAGGCAGGCAGGTAAGTGTGGATTTTGTTCAACAATTGTGTGGTTTCAATCAAGAGTAATATTGTGTTTTGTGAAGGTATGAATTGTGACTTTGTTTACTGTCTATAAGCTCAGTTGCAGTATTGTTGAGCATCTGACATAAGGAGAAAGATTGATGCATGTGAAGCAGTAACTCATGAAGTTGTAAGAATAATTCTGGAGAGAATAAGTGGTGTTGATGGAGATTTTGATGCAGAGCGTGAAATAACTCGTTTACGTGGACTTTTACAGCGTGACTATGCCTTGTCCATATATGGCTCGACCGCGGCATCAAACCACAGCCAACGATCCTCAGCTTCACAGCTTACCGCAAAGCGAGCCGAAGCAGCAGCGGAATTAGCAGCAAAAGAGGCAGAATATGAGGTTGTATTAGAGGAACAAAGACAAAGAGAAAGGATAAAGGCTCTAGAGGAGGAGCACAAGGAACAAATGGCAGCGCAAAATTCAGAGCTGGAACGCTTAAGAGCGCAGAAGGAAGTAAAAGCGGCTCGAGCCAGGTTGGAAGCATATGATAGAGAGTTATCACTGGTGGAGGATGAACAGTCAATAAAAGGCGAACCAGTTAGCCCAAACTTCACACCCAAACAGCCCATACCAGCGCTCCCCTTCATTCCTGTGCAAACAGCTCACTCGGATGTCTCTGAGCTAGCACAAGCAGTGCAAGACAGCATAAAAATGAACAAACTTCCCACGCCAGAACCAACAGTGTTTAGTGGTGATCCAATAAATTTCATAGAGAGGAAATCCACATTCATGTCCCTGATTGAACGAAAGGGCCTCTCAGCGGCAGATAAAATGTACTACTTAAAAAGATATGTAACTGGGTCGGCTCGCAAATGTCTTGAAGGAACTTTCTTCAGAAACGATGAAGAGGCATACAAAGATGCTTGGGATAAACTAAACCAAAGATACGGTCAACCTTTCATGATACAAAAGGCATTTAGAGAGAAGCTAGCGAATTGGCCAAAGGTGCAGTCCAGAGACGCTGATGGATTAAGGAACCTTGCAGATTTCATAAATGCATGCAAGCTTGCTATGCCTCACGTAAAGGGACTACAAATACTCAACGACTGCGAAGAAAACCAAAGATTGCTGCACAAACTACCGGACTGGATAAATGTTTGTCCAGTAAAACTGAAATTGACTACCATGATGGGTAAAAATGCTGTCGTAAGTAGTGGAAGGGTGTCTGATCTCTTGGTGAGAGGTTATAACTCAGCCACAGTCACGGCAAACTCCAAGGATTGCTTACCTGCTAATAGGGAACACATACCCACATGTGAAACAGCCAAACAGTGGAGTCATTTACTGCCTATTGTAGATGAGATCCCTCCACTCCTCAGTTGTGAAGTGGGTCTCCTTATAGGTTACACCTGTCCCAGGGCTCTTGCACCTAAACGAATAATCTTAGGAAAAGATGGTGAGCCCTATGCTATCCGCACGGACTTAGGATGGAGCATAGTAGGCAACGCAGCGCTTTGCAATGAAACGGTTATAGACAGCAGCCTCTGCCACAGAGTCACAGTTAAAGAAATCCCTCACTCCACTCCAGCAGATGCAATACTTGCTCTGGAAAGAGATTTCAAAGAGACGGACAGAAACGAAAAGACTGTATCACAAGAGGATTTAATATTCCTCCAGAAGCTTGAGCAAGGCATAACACAGACGGAAACGGGACATTTGGAGAAGCCATTGCCATTTAGAGAAAAGCCACAAATGCCAGATAACAGACAACTTGCTGAAAACAGACTAAACAAGCTCAAACGCAAACTCATGAAAGACGAAAAATACAAGGAGGATTACAGGAAATACATGAATGACATCATTGAAAGAGGTGATGCAGAAGAGACTGATGATATCGGACTCCCTGGCAAGACATGGTACATACCACACCATGGCATCTATCATCCAAAGAAACCTGACAGGTTACGTGTGGTCTTCGACTGTTCCGCCAAACACAAAGGTACCTGTCTTAATGAACATTTACTGATTGGCCCCGACATGATCAACAGTCTTATGGGTGTTCTTGTGCGCTTCAGACAGCACCAAATAGCGCTGATGTGTGACATCGAGAAAATGTTCCACCAGTTTCAGGTCAAAGAAAGCGATCGCAATTACTTGCGCTTCTTATGGTGGAAAGATGGTGACATAAACAGCCAACCGCAAGCATACAGAATGACAGTTCATCTCTTTGGCGCTGTTTCGTCACCTTGTTGAACTGAAACATTTAGCCAAAGAGAACAGCCTTGCATATCCTGCGGGCTCACGGTTCATAACAAGAGACTTCTATGTAGATGACGGCGTCACCAGCGCAGAGATAGTCAAGGATGCTATACAACTGGCAAAAGAAGCACGTGAATTGTGCGCAAAGGGTGGATTAAGGTTACACAAGTTTGTGTCCAACAACATCAACGTTCTGAATAGTATTCCGACCTCAGAGCATGCCACAGATACAAAAACAAAGGACTTGACATTTAATGAAGCACAGACTGAAAGAGCACTTGGCATTTACTGGAACGTGGAGGAAGATTGCTTCACGTTCAACATCACACTAAAAGACCAACCACCAACCCGGCGTGGCATCCTATCCACAGTTGCGGCAATATATGACCCCCTTGGATTCATAGCTCCTTACGTGCTCAATGGCAAAGGAATCCTCCAAGAAATGTGCCGCCAAAGAACGAATTGGGACGACCCGATACCAGAGCATCTCAGGCCACGGTGGGAGCGCTGGAAGGGAGATCTTCACAATTTGAGAAAATTACAAATAAGCAGATGTTATGTTCCTGCAGATTTTGGAGATGTGGTGAAAAGAGAATTACATCACTTTTCTGACGCAAGCACCACAGGATATGGACAATGTTCTTATCTCAGACTCTTAAACAAAGACAAGGAAGTTCATTGTGCCTTCATTATGGGCAAAGCACGTGTCTCACCCACAAAAATCACCACAATCCCAAGGCTGGAACTTACCGCAGCCACAGTGTCAGTCACCGTGAGCAACATGCTGAGAGAGGAACTACTTTATGACAATGTCGAAGAGTTCTTTTGGACTGACTCTAAAGTGACTGTAGGATACCTAAATAATGAGGCAAGGCGTTTTCACACCTTTGTCACGAATAGAGTGCAGAAAATCCGCAACAATACCACACCACAACAATGGTTTCATGTGCCTACTGCCGAAAACCCAGCAGACATGGCTTCCAGGGGCATGTCAGTAAACGAACTACTCTCATCCAATTGGCTTACTGGCCCTAAATTCCTATGGGAAAGAGAAATACAACACCCACCAAAGGAAAATATTGGACTCCTAGTAGGAGACCCAGAAGTGAAAAAGGTGCAGACACTAAGTACACAAACTGCTGAACATGCAAGCCTTAGTGACCGCCTCAGAAAGTTCTCATCCTGGTTCCGCGCAGTCAGTGCAGTAGCACGTCTCAGACGATACCTGCTTAAAGACAAATCAAACACGATCACCACTGTGACAGAAAGACAAAATGCAGAAACTGTCATTATCAAGGACTTACAAAGACAAGCATATCAAAATGAAATAGATACACTAAACAAAGGCAAACAACTATCAAAGAACAACAAAATGCACAACTTGGATGTTTTCTTGGACAAAGATAATGTGCTTAAGTTGGGAGGAAGACTACGACATTCATCTCTCCCAAATTCATTCAAACATCCAACCATCATTCCCAGAGAACATCACATCGCAAAACTGATAATTGCCCAATGCCACGAAAGGGTCAGTCATCAAGGAAAAGGCTTCACGATGAATGAGATACGATCCAGTGGGTATTGGATTCCAAGGTTAAGCCAAAAGGTTGCATCCTATATTCGCCAGTGTGTGTTTTGTCGTAGACAAAGGAGACCTGTGGAAGGACAAAAAATGAAAGATCTACCCACAGAGAGAATTGAACACACTCCACCCTTCACATACTGTGGTATGGACGTTTTTGGGCCGTTCCTGACCAAACAAGCACGGAAAGAACAGTCAGCGTGTGAGTGGTATGTCAGTGGTAGAACGTCCAGTTCATAAGTTAGTTCTGCTGCTGGAAGATAGTGGAATGTAAATTCCTGATGATTGAGTGTATGGACATTTCTCAAGTTACAGTGTTAAGATGTTTACTATGTTATTCTTTTTGTGACAGTTTTTTTTTATAAATTATTTGTGTTTCATATGTTCAACAGAAAATAATTTGATGGGAGTGTAAAGACCAAAAAACGTAAGATTTACATTAATGTAATGTTACCCGCTCTTATTTTGATAACCCCTTTGTGAGCGGAAGTACGGTAACGGAACTGAGCTTGAGGTAAGACAGAAGACGCCAAGTAAAGCAGGAAAGGCTCAGTGGGAACGCAGAGAAAAGGACAACCGAGAAAGTTAAAAGCAACAAATCTAGCATCAGTTGATAAGGGAACAAGGTTTGTAACGATGACTAAAGTATATTTGAGCATCTTGTAATGTTTGTGAGAAAAGACGTGATTTGTTATGCTAAGGGAAAGAAATATACTAACGTAAGGTGCTGTGCATGACTGGGGATGTGATCGTAATTATTGGTATCTGCTCTTGCTTAGCTCTTACGTTGGTTGATGACACGGACGGCTTCAATAAATCATTATTTGACCATCAGTTCTGGCCTTCTCAATATTGACTGACTGCTACAAAATACGAAGACAATATAATTAATTCTTCTTGATCAGGAGAGTCCTGGTCCAGGAAACAGGGAGGAAGACGCTACAAACATTTTTACCAACTTTTAATAAACAGAAAGATGTAAAATTAATCCTTGACACAAAGACAAAGCAGTGTGGCCAAGAAGAAGTGCAGGGTAGACTGCTACTGTGAACAGGGCGTCTGTCTCGTGTATTTCCTCCCTTCTCTTCCTTCCAGTCCTGAGACCAAACCAAGGTTGCACTGCCAAGAAGCAGCTTGGTTAACGGCAGAACACATCTGAGATGTTCTGATAAAAAAACCCAGATAGAATACAGCCTTCTCCAAAAACGACAAACAGCGCAATTCCTATTTCAAACTGGGGACAGGGAAATTCATGACAACCTGAACTTTGACCTACATGGGTCGAACTTGACCTTGACCCACTTCTTCTCCTAAGTAGGTCACAGTCGCTTGAGGGTTAGTTACACTGGCTGAAGGCGCTTAAAAAAAGTTCTAATTTCTCAATGTGCTGGTCCAGGTGGATGAATAGATTATATTACAATCTGAATAATCTTCACAGAAAGGGACTCCAGTGACATATGAAGCACTAGAAGGTAGCAGGCGCATTACGTAACCCAAATGGCATCACCGAGCACTGCAGACAGTTATCAGGTGTAACAAAGGCAGAGATCTCAGCAGCACGAGGAGTCACCAGAACCTGCCAGTAACCTGCAGAAGATCTCATTTCATGACAACTCGGGCTGCACCAACCTTGTCTACGCAGTCTTCCATTCGAGGAAATGGAAATGAATCTGGTTTAGTGATCGCATCAACCTTTCAGTTATCAGTACCGAACCGAAATGTCCCATCAGGCTTATGAACCAGTAGGCATGGACTTCTCCAACAAGTAGACGTACCTCCAGATGTGTCAGAGAACAAAGCGGCATGTGGCTGAATTAACCCAATAACCTGCCTGCAGTCTGTGGGACAGATGAGCTTCTAAATCATGCAGAATTTTACTATTCTGCAGCTTCGTCCTGTACCACTATGTTCTCTCGCTCAACGTAGCTTTTCAGCATGTTGATATGGCACACTCAAGCTTTCAGTTTCCTGTTCGGTCTCATTCAACTTCGAACCCACCACATATGCACCCACAAACCTTGCCTGAGAGAAGAGCCCCGATCACCCCGAGTCTTCATGGAAGTGGACCAACACAATCTGAAGTTGAGCTTTGTCATTTCAGATATATATGTGTCTGACCGTACAACGTTTCTCCAGAACCTGGTGTTACATGTAACATTGAAACAATGTTACAAACTGACATAAAGTGCAAACAAACAAAACATGTAGACAACAATGAGACAGACAGCGATAAAGTCGTGAAATGAAAAGTAGAAGTGCTACATCAACAATCTTACTTAAGTAAAAGTCCTAAGTACTTACTTTTAAATTTACTTTAAAGTATTTTTTTAAGTAAAAGTACTCACACAATGGTTTGTCTCAACATCTGGGGTGTGCCATTTTGTAAAAGCATAGTACATATACTGATTTATGCCTGTACTGATGTCATTACTTGTAATAATTACAAGCAATTATACAGTATATGTGTATTGGAAAGTTTGGTGTGCTTATTGTGTGTGCACTCTGCAATACTGTGTGTACCTTAGAATTATGTGGATGACAAGTTATCTACTAGGTATTACCCACTAATATACCATTAAGATAAACCAATCAGGACATGATATATCTTTAAATCATTTATGTACTTGCAAAACTATTCAACACTTCTGTTAAGAGCAGTAAAAGGGAAACACAACAGTAACCGCTCTCAAGAATATGGCAGTACGTATCACCAGCTTCGTATCACCAGCACATTCTGTTCAACAAGAGTTGCTTTCCAAAGTCCTTTATCCTGGCTTGCATGAAAAACAAATGTAGCGCAACTGTAAAACTAGTAAATACAAAGTTTATGTTCCAATGATTGCAGAAAAGCAAAAAACTTTGGGCTAATAATGAATAACACAACACTTAGTCAATACAAAAGGCAGATGTTAGAATGAGAAACAACAAAAAGGACCTTGAAAATAAAATTTGACCGTTGGCTGGGGTGTGGCTCTCTTAAGAATATGCCAGTATAAATGCTATTCAGACCCCTGATCAACCTAGCATTATCAATACTTTTTGTTAAGAGTTTTTTCTTTAACAAAAGACAAGTCTATGTGAAAAACAGATGTAATTGTAAATCTTGTCAATGATCTATTGATTGCAGAAAAAACGTGAGGTTACTTGACGTAACCCCGGTTCTCTGATAACATGAGTGAGGTATCTCACTATGGGAACGCCCTCAGCGTGACCGATCGCGGAAGCACCAATGACACCACGTCCGTCGCAGACGGACCAATGGCAGCTGCACCCCGGGAGCCCCGCCTCCCTATATCAGGTGCCGCCGCCCACCGGAACGGCCTTCTCTAGCATGCTCTTCCCCGTGCCAAATGCAAGGAGGGGAAAGCAGTGCGATACCTCACTCATGTTATCAGAGAACCAGGGTTAAGTAGAGTAACCTCACGTTCTCTTTCAAACATTCGCTCGTTATCTCACTATGGGAAAGATATGGCCAACTCCCGTATTGCATGCTTTCCGAAGTACCTCCGTCCGGACGCACACGGAGCCGAAACAACACTAATCAGCGGCACCGACACTAAGCACAGCAAGCGCGAGCGGCGGGGCTGTGACGTCGAGTCGGTAAAACCTAATAAATGTGTGCGGTGTAGCCCAGCTAGCAGCAGCACAAATATCACGTACTGAAACACCCCTGAATAAAGCTTAAGAGGTAGCCGTGGCTCTGGTGGAATGAGCCCTAAGACCCTGCGGGGGCGAGAGACCTCGTGCATGGTAGGCCAGGCCGATTGCCTCCACCAGCCAGCGCGATAACCGCTGAGATGAAATCGGCTTACCTCTGTATGGAGGAGCCCAGGACACAATCAGCTGGTCACTCCTCCTGAAAGCTCTGGTACGGTCCGTGTAAACCCGCAAAGCACGTACCGGACACAAACAATGCAGCCTCTGATCTTCTTCTGAAGCAAATGGAGGGGGGTGAAAAGCGCTCAGCTCCACGGCGCTACAATTATAAGCAGAGTTAACAATCTTGGGAACAAATGCAGGGTTAGGTAACAGTACAACTCTAGCATCGCCCAGGCCGAAGTTCATACAAGAAGGAGGAACAGAGAACGCATGAATCTCACTCACCCGCTTCGCTGAGGACAGCGCGAGAAGCAAAGCTGCCTTGAGGGTCAGGAGTTTCACACCCACCTGTTCCAGAGGCTCAAAAGGAGGTTCTGAGAACATCTGCAGGACCAAGGGCAAGTCCCACGAAGGGACGAAAAGGTGACTAGCCGGCCGGAGCCGGCGGGCGCCTTTCATAAAACGGCATACCAACAGACGTGTTGTCAAACCCCACGTGGCATGCTGCTATCGCAGCTAGATACACTTTAACAGTGAAAAATGCCCTGCCCTTGTCCAACATGTCCTGCAGGAAACATAACACATCAGTAACCGAACACACAAAGGGCACAACCCGCCTCTGTTTGCACCACTGTTCAAAAACGCGCCACTTGCTGTCATACAGTGTGCGCGTGGATGGAGCCCTGGCACTCTGGATGGTGGTGATCACCCTGGCAGGGAGACCAGCCGCATCCAAATTCAGCCTCTCACGGGCCAGACCCACAAATTCAGCCGACCTGGAGAGGGGTGGAAAATCTCCCCGCGCGCTTGTGACAGAAGGTCCCTGCATGGCGGGAGCTGCCAGGGCTCGTCCCACAGAAGCTGAAATATCTCCGCCAGCCACGGCCTTCCCGGCCAGCGGGGGGCCACCAGCAGGAGAGTCAGACCGTCCTCTCTCACTCGCCAGAGTGTGGGGCAAATCAGGCTCAGGGGTGGGAAGGCGTACATCAGCGCGTCCGGCCACGGGTGCGCCAGCGCGTCCACCCCCAACGGCGCGTCGCTGTCTTTCAGAGAGAAGAACAGGGGACACTGCGAGTCTCCGCACGAGGCGAAGAGATCTACGGCAGCCCTGCCGAACCTCTCCCAGATCTGAGTAACCACCTGAGGGTGGAGCCTCCACTCACCGTACAGGGGGTTCCCCCTGGAGAGGAGGTCCGCCCCCAAATTCATCAAACCCAGTACATGCGTCGCCCGCACTGACGCGAGGTGTGCGGAACTCAAAAGAATTAACCTCCGCGCCAGACCGTGCAGACGGCGTGAGCACGTCCCGCCCTGCCGGTTGACATATGCCACCGCGGTTGTATTGTCCGGCGCTACAGTAGAAGCCATGAGCCCCAGCAGGCGCAGGCAGGTCCTGAACTGGACCGCTCTGCCGCTGCTGAACAGACCAATGCACTGTTTTAACGACAGTACGCGTCTCTCGGACAGTGAAGCGCGAAAAGACACAGAATTAATCTGAAGGCCCAGATATTCTACGGTCTGGGATGGAACCAGTGCGCTCTTGGCGTAGTTTATACTGAAACCCAGGCTGGTGAGGTGGGTCACCAGTACTTTCGTTTCGCGCACTGCCTGCTCGCGCGATCGGGGGTAGAGCAGATAATCGTCCAGATAAGCCAGAACCCTGACACCCGAGGATCCGAGCGGGGTCAGAGCTGCTTCTATACATTTGCTGAACACACGGGGCGCGAGGCTCAGGCCGAACGGAACCGTGAGAAACTCGTAACCCACGCCGTGGAAACAGAACCGGAGATACCGCCTGTGGGCAGGATAGATTCCTATGTGAAAATACGCGTCCTGCAGGTCCACTGTAGTGAACCACTCGCCGGGACGAACCGAGCGAAAAAGGCCCTTGTGAGTGAGCATTCTGAATCTGAACCGCCTGAGGTGTTTGTTGAGAACACGCAGGTCCAGAACAGGGCAGAGCCCTCAGTCCCGTTTTGGAACCAGGAAATAGCGAGAATAAAAACCCCGCTGCATTTCCTCCACAGGGACGGGCCTTATTGCACGTTTGCTGCCTCCAAAACCTGAGCGGCATCCCCAGTTGCCAGCGACGAAACCACCCCGTTGAACGCGGGGATGTGCCGCAAACTGCAGCCTGTAACCTTTCCCTACCGTCGCCAGGACCCAGGGGTGAACTGCGCATGTGCGCCAGCTGTTGACATGGCGCGCAAGGGGGTTCATCTGCCCCACCAGCGGCGCGTGAGCACCATCTGGTGGAGGCGCAGAGGCATGACGCTCTCCGCTTAAGTTTAGTTTTTGTTCGTGCGCCTGCGCCCTCAGCCATAGGCGTGGATGCGGCAGCGCAATTTTTAATGAACCCTGAGAACGGCAAGGGAAAATGAACTGGGACGAACCCGTCTTACCCGCTCCACTCTCAAGCTCGACCGAACGAGCTGAGGGGAGGGTGTAGGAGGAAGCACGGTGTGAACTGGTGCTTTGGTCCTGCAAAGAAGCGGGGGAACAAAAGTGGCCACTGAACATTGAACATGCACAGCTTCGCCCATTTCGCTGGGGGAGGGGCGAGCGTGATGTCGGTCAAGGGAGGGGGGAGGCCAGAGACCACGTGGTGCTGGCGATGCCCCTGCTGTGAGGGAAATGAATCCCTAGGTCTGCCGGCGCTTCTTACCGCTGGGGGGAGGAGCCGGGCGGTGCTGTGCTCCATTTTACCTGGGAGCGACGGTCCTGTTGACGAAAATGAAGCCCTCCTGGTCGGGTGGAGGTGATGAGCCACCGACCGTGGGGGGGCTGGAGAGCCCCAGCTCCTCCATGTCGCCAATATCCAAAACCGAGTAGCCCTTGACGGGAACGCGGTTAGAAAAGGGTTTATCCCAGGACCGCCTGACCTCGGTCACACACGCAGGCACCTACCCCCTCGCCTTGACGCGTTGAGCCCAGCGGGGGTTGAGCCCACTGTTCCTCCACAGAAACTAAGTGAAAGGAAGACCTCTCAGCACCTCGCGGAGGGTGACCGCAGACCTGCGTTCTGCGGCGAGGTCCTTGACGGTTCGCCTGTGAACTGTAAGCAGGGGGCAGCCACAATCCGGGCACTGAGGAAAGACCGCAGATCTTCACGGGGAAGAGTGCGAGAAGGCCGTTCCGGTGGGCGGGAGCACCTGATATAGGGAGGCGGGGCTCCCGGGGTGCAGCTGCCATTGGTCCGTCTGCGACGAACGTGGTGTCATTGGTGCTTCCGCGATCGGTCACGTTGAGGGCGTTCCCATAGTGAGATACCGAGCGAAGAGAACTATATTGTGTAAATCAACACTTACAATACAAATACAAAAGGCAGATCTTAGAATAAGAAACTTAAAATGAAGGACCATCAAATGAAAAGTTTACCACTGGCCAGGCAATCAAAGGTCAGAGGGTGAAAATGGCTCTCTCACGAACATGAGAGTATAAGTGCCATTTGGTGCCCTTATAAGCACAGCATTACCAGTGCTTCAATTTCAACAAGAGTTTTTTCGCAGAAAAGATGCGCCCCGCTGTACTAAACAGTCTTTCACATGCTGCAGATGCAGGCAACGGTGTGTTGAGCTTGAGGGACAAATTGAAAACTGTGGGCACCGACTTTAGAGTATCTATGGAGGCAGCCGAGTTGGCCAGGTAGGCATCCAGCTGTCTTGTGGTTTTTTGGATGTTTCCCTTCATATGGCCAAAGAAGTCCTCCTCGTCTGAGCCAGAATGGCTGTCTGGTGATGAGGCTTGGTACTCCTCCAAGTGACTCTTGATGTAGTCCATGCCTACATAAAAACAACCCAAACACAGAATAAAGGAACCATTAAGCTTATATGAAGAGTACTGTATTTCTCTCTAACCTTTTAAAAACCATAATTATCTCTTTGGAATTTCCCACAGTCTCCTAGTTGCAACAACATATTTTTAGATTAACTGGCAGGATCAGAAAAGGTTCTTTGCAAGGTTTCCTTATCAATTAAACACTTGCCAATGAAATAAATGATTTAAATTACTTACCCAACCTTAGCAAATCCTCATTGCTTGTCCACGATGTGCGAAACTCCGGAATTAAAATTGCAGCAGCAATGAGTTCAGGGTCAGTAAGCATGTCACCAAAGCGCCGCTGTATTCCTTCTTGAAGGGCAGAGATCAGTGGCTGGCAGAACTTGGATGGCTTTTGGAGGCGGTCCAGCTTCACAGTCAGGACGGTTATAGTTGGTAACATCCACCTCTGCCTGCAACACGTTGGCTGCCTTGGATACTGGGTTCATGGTTGATGCATATTCTGTCAAGAAAGCAAGTTCTGCAGGGCTGAACCTGTAATACACAGTATTGGAATATGCAGAATGTCAACAAGTGACATAAGGAATTTGTCACACACCTAGATATACAAAATGTTATTACACACATCATTCAACAAACTATTTTTCATTATTTCAGATTGTGTCTGCAAAAAGTTGTTAAAATATGAATTTGTGGCCTGTCAGCTTAGATATGAAACAGACATGACTGATATGCTTATTGTGTTCTAAGTTATCTAAATAATTGTAGGATATACTACTGCAGTTAAATTAAATGAGGTGTAAATGATTAGTGAACTACAATATTATGGCACACCATCCATAGCCAACCATATTATAACTGTGCATCTGCTCCAAGTCAAACTTACATGGGGACTTTAAGTGCAATGGTCACTGCTCTGACAGCTCCTTCTCCACTTTCTCTAAATATCCTCAGTAGCCGCTCAACTGCAAGGAAGAGAGAGTTCCATCTGGTATCAACTGGACGGATGAGTTGCAGTTTGCACTCCCTTTCAATAACCTCCGCAGCGATAGATGAGCGGGCAGTCTTATTCCAAAGAGCTGAGCACTTGGCAAATGCTGCACGAGACATCTTCCTGTACACAACATTCGATTCAGCTTTTTTAGCATCCACAGTTGAGATCAAATTCAAAAGATGGCAGGCACAACGGTGATGTTTTTGGAGTTGATATTCAGAGCACTCATCTTCTTCCTCCATCAAAGCCTCAACTTCAACACCCTCTGTCTCCTCTTCTGGATCATCTTCCTCCGCACTTTCATTTACATTTTCCCTCTCTTCTTCAGTTGAACTTCCTTCATCTTCACATGCGAAAACTCTGAAGGCCTTAATAAAGTTTGAGGCATTATGTGTCGTGGTCCTAACAATTTTTTTCAGGCTGTGAAAATGACATTCTGTATGAATGTCATTGAGAGTACTGGCTAGCATGTCATAAGTATGTGCCCCTTTCAGCCTTTTGCAAGCCAGAGCAACAGACTGTCTTTCTAGGTTATCTGAATCAATCCAGTGGACAGTAACCCCAATGAAGCTTTGCCTATGAGCTGTCCAACAGTCTGTAGTTGTGGTGATGTATTTAGCAGTCTGCATTGCATTCTTCACTCCATCTTTCATTCGATTTGTGTGCTTATCTATTCTCTCTCTCTTGTGGGTGATTATGCTGCATTAAATTAACAAACCCAGGCTGTTCTACTACAGAAAAAGGGTGCAAACCCTGGACAATAAAGTTGACCACCGCTAGGTCTATGGTCTTCTGAGAGGCTTTGGTGTTGTCAAGTTTCTGCTGCTTTATTGAAGAACCCTCAGGCGGAAAGCACCACTTCCAGCCAAGCTGGACCAGTGTTGTGCATGAACGCATTCCATGTTCCTATTTTTCGTGAACGCTGAACTGAACGAATCAGTTTAAATATTATGAACGTGAACGTGAGTGACGTTCACTCTGGCGAGACTGAACGCCGCTCACGTTTTAAAGTTTGCTGGTTACAGGCTAGCATGGCTGGTGCTTTGAGTCCGGACGCCTCTGCACAAGCAGTTTGTCTACATTTTCACTAGTTGGATAAGGTTAAAAAACGGACTGAAAGACAGCAGGTGTTACTGATTGTTTACTTTCTGATCTTTTCTGAGCACTGTAAGTCTAACATTAACATTTCGTGTTAATGTTGTCTGAATAAAATGTCCATATACAGTATACCTGCACCTTGTTTTTTTCCACTGTCAGCATAACACAATGTGTTGCTTAAGTGGTAAGATCTATTCTCAACCTCAAAATTGGTTTTGATGTAACATATCTGTGATTGTTCAGTTGTATGACAGATAGAAGGAAAAGACTGAAGGAGGTTCAGATAGAAGGACGTTGTATTGAAAATGTTAAAAAATGAAAAAAATAAAATAAAATAAAGAACGAACGTGATCTAGTTCATTTTTTGAGCTCTGAACTGGCACAACACTGAGCTGGACATTATGCTAGCTGTCAGGATTGCCTGCAGCTGGGCTCCACACCGGAAGCCAATCCTGACGCCCCATAAATGCCGGAAGTTTCCACCCGTTCAGGGTCGCTGGCATTTTCGTGAACTTCAGTTGGTAACACTGTTTATAATTTGAGTTCTGGCAATCGCCACACGCCTACGGGTTAGTTTTAGTTTATCTGTATTTAAGTTAAATCGTTTTCGGCCACCGCGCCATTGTTTCGTTGAGTTTATTGTTTGTTTATAAATAAAACCCTTCCCAACATGTCAGACCTCTGCGCTTCCTTCCCTCGTAAATCCGTAGACGTGACAGAATGCCAGCGACCCACCCAAAAGCGCAGAGGTGGAAAGCAGAGGAGAAGAAACGCCGCGAAGGACGCAGCCCGGCGCGGCGAACGCGGACGGCAGGGGAGAGACGCGCCGCCCGTTCTGGTGGAGCGTTTTCTCCCCGAGAAGCCGTGGTACGCTGCGCCGCGTGATGACGTCACCCCCGGGAAACTCCGCGAAACCCGGAAGCGACAACGTCGGCGGGTGAGTGGGCGGAGCGAGGACGTTGGCGTCGGCAGCAGCGAGGAAGTGACGTGGGCAGCGAGCGCCGAAGATGCGACCCCCACGATCTTCGCCATGTCGAGCCAAGAACTCTGCGCTCTGCTGGCAAGGCTCCCCGTGGACGACACGGACGACGACGAGAGCACGGGAGACGAGAGTTGGGCTCCGCCCATCGCGCCAGTCTGCGATCGTCGCAAGGTCCGTGGGGACCCACGTCACTTCCAGGGGGGTGAGAAGCGGCAACAACAACGGCGGCGTTCCTCCAGCGAGGAGGTGGGCAGCCTCCAGCCCGAATGGCCAGAGTACTGCCCATGGGAGCTTATCGCGCCATGGGTCCAGGATGTCCGCAGGGTGGACGACACGGATGACGAAAGCGATGATGACGTGGATTTTCGGTGGGCGGTCGGTGACGGGATGGCTCCGCCCAGCGTGCGCGTCCGAGATCATCGCGGCGTCCGTGATGACCCATGTGACTTCCGGGGGTACGAGGTTGATGCGGACGACGACCAGGATGACGCCGTTTGGGCAGTCGGTGCCGGGATGGCTCCGCCCATTGCGCCCATCCAGGATCGTCACGAGGTCCGTGGAGACCCACGTCCCTCCCAGCAGTGTGAGGAAAGCTGGTGGAAGAGGGCGACGGGAGGTCGCCAGCCAGCAACTGCGCTGCCGGGACTGCCTCGCAGGGAATCCTCCATTCCTGCTCCAGTCGCCGACCCGCCTTCCCTCTGCCCGGACGTTCCCCAGCGAAATGGCAGCGCAGCACCAGCGTCCACACCTGCTGGAGAAGACGTCCACCCCCCTCCACACCACACACCTACCACCATCTCCAGCGCCGTGCCCAGCCCCGTGTGGGACAGCCCAAATGTCCCGGGACCCTTCAGTGGGGCAGCAGACACAGACGAGATCACTACCATCCTCACGTGTCTGACTGGATCAGCATGGGGCTGGAGCACAACCCTCTGGCAGCAGGGAGAGACAGACAGGAGTTTTCGGGACTTCCAACAGAGACTGAGGGCGGAGTTTGATTGGCCTGAGCCAGGGATCGAACTCTGCCCCTCCACCACATCCAGTGCCAGTCAGGATCCGGGGCAAGATGACCCAGCACTGGTGGGCGACGAGAAGGTCGCTCCTCCCGAGATCCTGGCTGTGCCCCCTGAGGAGGTCCCGGAGAGGGAGCCAGACGACCCTCTCTTCTGTCTGTCTCTGTCTGTGTGTGTGTGCGTGGTTTATGTGTCCGTATGTCGCCCCCACTTCCCCTCTTTGTGTCCACCAGATGGCGACCCAGCCGCGGAGCCGAACCCCAGGGAGGAGGTTCCTGACCCGAATGAGCTGGTCCAAGGCGAGGTGGACAAGCCCCAAGGTACCCCTAAGTCCAGCCGGGGGGGGTTCTCCCCCAAAGAATTTTTTGGGGGGGTGCAGTTCGGGTTGGGGACTCCTCCTGAGGGGAGGGGAGGTGGGGAAGCGATTGAGCTGGGTCCTCCGGTAGCCAGTGAGGAAGGCGGGCCAGGCATGGGCCTGCGTCTGCCTCCAGAGGGGTGGAGCGCCATAGAGCCCCCGGGTAGGCATGAGGACCCAGCTGGGACAGGCAGGAAGAGGGCCTGCTTGTCCCAACGGATGCAGAAGGGGCTAGCCAGATGGTCTGGCAATGCCCCCCCCTTGGCACCAGGGCCGTGCAGCGAGAGGGGCTGCATAGTCCCAGAAGGCACCAGCCTGGGGTGCCTGGAACAGTCGCCGGAGGCTCTGGGACAATCTCCCTGCGCGGTGCAGGGGGTGACACAAGACGTGTCAGAGGGGACATGTGGAGACAGGGCCCACACGTACCCAGATGGATCGGCCCTGATTATTGTGTGCAGGTACGGGAGTCCGGGGCCGCCATGCGGGACCACGCCGGGGAGCCAGGCCGAGGGTCCGGGGCCGCCATGCGGGACCACGCCGGGGAGCCAGGCCGAGGGTCCGGGGCCGCCATGCGGGACCACGCCGGGGAGCCAGGCCGAGGGTCCGGGGCCGCCATGCGGGACCACGCCGGGGAGCCAGGCCGAGGGTCCGGGGCCGCCAAGCGGGACCACGCCGGGGAGCCAGGCCGAGGGTCCGGGGCCGCCAAGCGGGACCACGCCGGGGAGCCAGGCCGAGGGTCCGGGGCCGCCACGCCTGACCACGCCGGGGAGCCAGCCCGAGGGACCGGGGCCGCCACGCCTGACCACGCCGGGGAGCCAGCCCGAGGGACCGGGGCCGCCACGCCTGACCACGCCGGGGAGCCAGCCCGAGGGACCGGGGCCGCCACGCCTGACCACGCCGGGGAGCCAGCCCGAGGGACCGGGTCCTCCAAGGGGAGGATACAGCAGGGCAGGAGCCCTGTGGTTGCCGCCGTCCGCCCCGCCGCCTCCACTGAGGGTACTGTTGGGGCTCCGAGGACGTAGCCCTTGGAGGGGGGGCTCTGTCAGGATTGCCTGCAGCTGGGCTCCACACCGGAAGCCAATCCTGACGCCCCATAAATGCCGGAAGTTTCCACCCGTTCGGGGTCGCTGGCATTTTCGTGAACTTCAGTTGGTAACACTGTTTATAATTTGAGTTCTGGCAATCGCCACACGCCTACGGGTTAGTTTTAGTTTATCTGTATTTAAGTTAAATCGTTTTCGGCCACCGCGCCATTGTTTCGTTGAGTTTATTGTTTGTTTATAAATAAAACCCTTCCCAACATGTCAGACCTCTGCGCTTCCTTCCCTCGTAAATCCGTAGTCGTGACACTAGCAAAGACTCTGGGTCCATGTTGAATGTCCATGTTAATTGCCGCAAAATGTAATGGAGTAAAAAAAAAAATTTTTACTTAAGTAAAGTACAGATACGTAAAAATGTACTTAAGTACAGTAACAAAGTCCAAATACTTTGTTACATTCCACCACTGGTTATCTGACGCGTTTTGAAACTAAGAGAAAATATGAGAAATTACAGCTTGATCCCGACTCTTTTATCAGAATCAATATCTTCTATGCAAATTCTCCACTAACCTCACCGCTGCTAAAACTGCTTTCTACATAGCAAAGCTGGAAGCCTCACATATTGTTTGGAGCACTTCACAACTGTTATAACCTCAAATTAAAAAAAAAAAAAGGTTCTTATTCTCAACATTATTTTTAAAGTAGGAAATGTGTCTGGTCAACAACATGAAAAGTGGGTTTGCATATATATTATATTACATGTTTAATTTAAATATCCAATAATCTGACCATTATTTTACATTTCTTTCACTGTGTTATAAAACATAATTTTATTTGGCATAAAATAAATTATTTGTGTGTGTTTGATTGATTTATTTATTTATTTATTTTAACTTTGTTTATTAGAATTAGAGCATAGGCAATAGCAATATTCTCAAAAGGTTACAAAAGAAAACAGCTCAAACTCTCAAACCTAAACAACCAAACAGAAGAAAAAGGATAATAATAATAATAAAAAAAAATATATATATATATATATTGATACATACATAGACATTCAGATATACCCAAAAAATAAATAAATTAAATTAAATTAAAAAAGAGGGGGAAAAAAAGAAAGAACACAAAACAAACCAAAAAAAAAAAGCAGCCTACAATCCACCCCCACCATCAACCTATACAAAAATAAATAAATAAGTAAATAAATTTAAAACCACTTCTGCAGAGCTCCACCGAGACGCGTACTGTATCACCCAGGACCAGAAGGGAAATTCTTATTCTTAACCAGATCAAGGAAAGGACCCCATATCTTTTTAAATGTCTTAAGGGAACCCCTAAGTGAAAGTCTTATCCTTTCCAGTTTAACAAAATAAAGAATATCTCGTATCCAGTGAATTTGGCTGGGAGGTTTCGAGGATTTCCAGTTTGTTGTAATTAGTCTTCTTGCCAGTAAGGTACAGAAGGCCAGCATGTCCCTTTGATGAACAGATAATGAAGAAGGTGAGGAGAAAACCCCAAACAATGCCCCAAGTGGGTTAGGCTCTATTCTTTTCCCCACAAATTCTGACAACATGTCAAATATTTCAGTCCAGTACTGGTGTAAAGAAGGGCAAAGCCAGAACATATGAATAATATTGGCAGGGGACTGCTGACATCGGTCACACAAAGGACTGACGCCCTCATAGATTTGTGATAACCGCAGCTTAGTGTAATATGAACGGTGTAAGATTTTAAACTGTATGAGGCCAAGTCTAGCGCAAATAGATGATCCATGAACTCGCAGCAAAACCTCCCCCCAAATCTCATCAGGAATTTCCTGTCCCAAATCCTCTTCCCAAAGTGTCTTCAGAGGGGTTAGTGAATTAGTACATATATTAAAAATCTGATTATAAGTATGAGAAACCGAACCTTTCAGAGATGGAGTTGGTTTAAGAAGGTCATCTAAAACAGAGTCTGGGGGTAGATTGGGAAATGTGGGAAAGGTATGATGAGCAAAGCTACGCACCTGCAAGAATCTAAAGAAATGATGCTGAGGAAGAGAATATTTCTGAAGCAGTTGTGAGAAAGAGGCAAAGACATTGTCTATGTATAGGTCTTTAAAACAGTGAATTCCAGCTTTTGACCACATAGAGAACAGATCATCAACCAGAGATGGAGGGAACTGGTGATTTGCCGCCAGCGGGGCATAGGTGGAAGAAGTTTGTAACCCAAAGTACTGTTTAAACTGCACCCAAATTCTGAGAGTAGTTCTAACAATCCTATTTTTAGCATAAGGCAAAGTGGAAGACAGAATAGCAGAGTGCACTAAAGCTCTCAGAGATGTAGGTTTGACCGAATTTGCTTCTATTGCCAACCAATTGATTTGAGCATCTGATGGTTCGGACTGAAGCCAGTATTTGAGGATCCTAATATTAGATGCCCAGTAATAAAACCTAAAATGTGGTAAGGCTAACCCACCCAGTTTTCTTGGTCTTTGTAAGTATTGTTTGCGTAGTCTTGGAACTTTCTTGTTCCAGATAAACTCAGAGATCACAGAGTCAACTTTCTGAAAAAAATGACTGAGGCAGAAATATTGGTATGCATTGAAATAGGTAAGAAAAACGTGGTAAATTATTCATTTTCACCGTATTAACACGTGCAGTCAGGGACAGATTGAGAATGGACCACCGTTCACAATCCTCTCGAACCTTAGATAGCAAGGAAACAAAATTAGACTTTAAAAGATCTTCAAATTTAGATGTGACACAGACACCAAGATATGTAAAATGATGGGCAATTTTGAAGGGTAAGCTATAAAGAGGGTAATTCCTAGCAGCAGTACTAATGGGAAATAATTCACTTTTATTCAAATTTAATTTATAACCAGAAATCTCAGAGAATGATTGAAGAATAGTAAGAGCAGCAGGGATTGAAACCGGTAAATTAGAGATATATAACAAGAGGTCATCTGCATAAAGGGACACTCTCACCTCCCGCCCATTCCTAACAATTCCAGTAATCTGAGTGTTAGACCTAAGTGCAATTGAAAGAGGTTCAACTGCAAGCGCAAATAATAAAGGGCTTAAGGGGCAACCCTGTCAAGTCGAACGATAGAGGGGGAAATATTCAGATTGAGTATTATTTGTTCTAACAGATGCTTGCGGTGAGGAGTAGTGTATCTTAATCCATGAAATGAAGTTTGTTTTAAAGCCAAACCTTCCCAGTGTATGAAAAAGATAGGGCCATTCCACTCTATCAAAAGCCTTTTCAGTATCAAGTGATATGAGGACCTCCTGAGCTAAGGGATCCGGAGTGTTATAAATTGTATTAAACAGACATCTAAGGTTAGAGAAAGAGTGTCTGTTTCGGATAAATCCTGTTTGGTCTGCAGAGATGATGCTTGGAAGGGTAGATTCCAGTCTTACAGCCAACAATTTTGATAAAAGTTTAAAATCTGCATTCAACAAGCTGATTGGGCGGTAGGATGAGCAGCACAAAGGATCTTTGCCCTTTTTTAAAAGCAGTGAGATGGTGGCTTGTGAAAGGGTTTGAGGAAGGCAGCCAGAGTCAAACGATTCATTATACATGTCTAGCAGTAATGGAGCCAGTTTATCCCAGAACTTTCTATAGAATTCACAAGGAAATCAGTCAGGTCCGGGACATTTTCCACTTTGCTGAGACATCAGTGCCGATCTAAGTTCTGCAATGGTGATTGGCTTCTCTAAATCCTCAGCAATGGATGTGTCTATGGAGGGAATATGCAGTTTGTCAAAAAAATTATCAAACTCAGCAAAAGAAGATGTAAGATCAGAGGAGTAAAGAGACACATAGAATTCCTTAAAGGCTTTGTTAATTTCCAGGGGATCAGAGGTTTTGCCCGAGACTGTTTGGATCTGTAGTATTTGATGGGAAGCTGCTGTCCGACGTATCTGGTGTGCCAATAACTTGCTGGCCTTGTCTCCGTGTTCATAATAGTTAGCTCTGGATTGAAGTATCATTTCTGTAGCTTGATGTGTCATAAGAGTGTCATACTCTGCTTGCACAGAGAGACGCTCCTTGTATATGTCTGCGGATTGATTGATGGCGTATTCATTATCTAAATGAAAAATATGCTGCAACAACTCAGTCTCTTTTCGCTTTCTAAGTTTTTTCTCATAGCCTAAGTAAGAGATAATCTCCCCCCTTCAGGGTTTCCCACAACAGAGACGCTGATATATCAGGGGTTTTATTGAAGCTAATAAATAAGTCAATCTGTTGTGAAATGAACTTATTAAACTCTTCATTCAAAAGAAGTCGAGTATTAAGCCGCCATGGTGCTCTAGTGTGATTAAATTTCTTGAAAAATATATTAATTGAGATTGATGCATGGTCTGATAAGGCAATGGCATCATATTTACAATCTGATGTGGATGAAAGTAATCTATTATCCTCCAAAAAAAGATCAATGCGAGTGAAGGTATGGTGAACTTGAGAAAAAAAGGAGTATTCACGTTTAGTAGGATTGAAGAAATGCCAGGCATCAGAAACTTCATATTCTTTCATAAAAGATAAAATAGCCTTAGCCGACCTAGAAGGAGCACAAACTGTAGAAGAAGAGCGGTCCAAGTGGGGATTAAGCCAGCAATTGAAGTCACCCCCTAATATTAGATAATGTGTAGACAAATCAGGAATCAATGAAAAGAGACGTTTGAAGAAACCCTCATCGTCGTAATTGGGGGCATATATATTAATTAGAGCCACAGAAGTATTATGAATTTGGCCCGTAACAATCACAAATCTCCCATTAGGGTCAGATACTACACTTGTATGTACAAAAGGGACAGATTTATGCAGTAGTATGGCTACTCCTCTTGCTTTCCCTGAGAATGAAGAGTGGTAGGTTTGATTGATCCAGCCCTTCTTAAGTCTGACATGGTCTGAGGGTTTGAGATGTGTTTCTTGTAAAAATATTACATGGGCACCTGCGTGATGAAGATAATGAAAGATCCTACTACATTTTATAGGATTGTTGAGCCCCCTACAGTTGAGACTAGCAAATAAAAACTCTGCAATAAAGTGGGAAGTGAAGTAAGCTGAATGTAAAATAAAGTTAAGAAAGCATAATAAAACAAAAAGGAAAAATAAATAACTGAAATAAAAACCAAGACCCCACCCCACCCAACCTAGCAGAAGCCTCTCCCAAAACTGGAGGCGCGCCACCCACCCCATAACACACCATCTTCTTGGCACGTCCGTGGATGGTGCAAGTAACCTACTGCCCATCACTACAAGACGTTCCTAATGAAGAGTGACAAATTGGAAATCCAATAACCGTGCACAAAAATAAATAAATTAAAGTTAACCCTTAGTAACAAATTGCACTAACCCTCAGTAGGAAAAACAGGATTAGTAAGTGAAACATAAACCTACAACTTTAAAACACCGGCAATATTAATACGCATTCACAATACCTAAAGGAAGGCACAGTATCTCTTAAAAAAGAAGAGAATAAAATAACTACACACACACAATCTAAATTTCGATATTTCTAAAGGTAGCACCAAGAAAGAAAGATCGACATCATAGCTCTATTAGAGTACATAATCAGATCTTCTTAAAAGAATATAAAGCTCACCTTGTGAGAGTTTTAGAACACCACCGGGAACATGAATTCCGCGATGTTACCAGCAACAATGGCACGTTAGCTAATTAGCTAGCTAGAGGGAGTCTGGAACCACCACCTTTTTCACTTTCTTCTCAATAAAGTCCAGCGCCAAAGCGGGATCCTCGAACCTGTGGGTCTGACCGTTGGCCAGTGTAATGCGCAGTGTGGCCGGATAGAGAAGTCCAAACTTAGTGTTCGGGCAGCAGTGGAGCTCCTTCTTCACGTTAGTGAATGTCGCTCTTTTCTTCGCCACCGCCGCTGTGAAGTCCGGGAAAATAGAAATCTTCTTACCCATGTGGCGAAGAGGAGACATTTCTCCGGCTCTTCGTAGAATCTGGTTCCGAACCTGGAACAGGTTAACTCTAATAATAAGTGGACGCGGAGGTTCGCCATCTTTGGACCTGGGACGTAAGGTACGGTGAGCACGATCCAGCACAGGTTTCTCATCAAGGCCGAGTAGGTCCTGCAGAAACTGCGCCACAAACTCAGTTGGTCGTGGGCCCTCCAGACCCTCGGGAAGTTCCACCAAGCGAATATTATTTAATCTGGAGCAACTTTCCAGGTCTTCACATTTCCTGGACAGGTAATCTACCTGTGCTGTTAGCGTGCTAACGCTAGCCTGCAGCTCGGTTAGCTTACCATCGTGATCGTTCGCCGAACGTTCGAGATTCGCGATTGTCTCTCCTTGTGCAGCTAACCTGCCATCAAAAACTTCCAGAGCCACCGTTATCTCCCTTCGGACAGTTTCCGAAATAATAGAGTCAAATTTGTCAAGGATGTCGGTTCGCATCTCGTCCATCATTCGTCCCATACCCAGCAATAAACTTTCGTTAGCGTCCGACTGAGAAGTAGCTTCCAGCTCAGGAGAAGACCGATGTTTACTGCGGCCTGACTTAGATTGCTCGGTTTTTCCACGGTTAGCCATTGTGCCATACACTAAAAATTAAAATAATAGGCGAGCAGCTTTGGCACTAAAGTTTGGTACGAAAAAGAAGGTAAAACAAGTGTACTTAAAAAGTAAAAATTATATAAAAAGTCACCCTCCTGAGGAGCCACTGGAAAACACGTCTACATCCCCCTGTCTCCGCAGCGCCCCCCTGATTTATTTTAAACTGTGCTAAAAAAGGTCCTTCCACTGTTACACACTGATTGGTTATTGTGTTCAAATGTTAAAGAGGAAGGGAATTTACTGTTTACAGGGAGTGCAGAATTATTAGGCAAATGAGTATTTTGTCCACATCATCCTCTTCATGCATGTTGTCTTACTCCAAGCTGTATAGGCTCGAAAGCCTACTACCAATTAAGCATATTAGGTGATGTGCATCTCTGTAATGAGAAGGGGTGTGGTCTAATGACATCAACACCCTATATCAGGTGTGCATAATTATTAGGCAATTTCCTTTCCTTTGGCAAAATGGGTCAAAAGAAGGACTTGACAGGCTCAGAAAAGTCAAAAATAGTGAGATATCTTGCAGAGGGATGCAGCACTCTTAAAATTGCAAAGCTTCTGAAGCGTGATCATCGAACAATCAAGCGTTTCATTGAAAACGAAGCGTGTGGAAAAACCAAGGCGCAAAATAACTGCCCATGAACTGAGAAAAGTCAAGCGTGCAGCTGCCAAGATGCCACTTGCCACCAGTTTGGCCATATTTCAGAGCTGCAACATCACTGGAGTGCCCAAAAGCACAAGGCGTGCAATACTCAGAGACATGGCCAAGGTAAGAAAGGCTGAAAGACGACCACCACTGAACAAGACACACAAGCTGAAACGTCAAGACTGGGCCAAGAAATATTTCAAGACTGATTTTTCTAAGGTTTTATGGACTGATGAAATGAGAGTGAGTCTTGATGGGTGGGCCCGTGGCTGGATTGGTAAAGGGCAGAGAGCTCCAGTCCGACTCAGACGCCAGCAAGGTGGAGGTGGAGTACTGCTTTGGGCTGGTATCATCAAAGATGAGCTTGTGGGGCCTTTTCGGGTTGAGGATGGAGTCAAGCTCAACTCCCAGTCCTACTGCCAGTTTCTGGAAGACACCTTCTTCAAGCAGTGGTCTGCATCCTTCAAGAAAAACATGATTTTCATGCAGGACAATGCTCCATCACACGCGTCCAAGTACTCCACAGCGTGGCTGGCAAGAAAGGGTATAAAAGAAGACAAACTAATGACATGGCCTCCTTGTTCACCTGATCTGAACCCCATTGAGAACTTGTGGTCCATCATCAAATGTGAGATTTACAAGGAGGGAAAACAGTACACCTCTCTGAACAGTGTCTGGGAGGCTGTGGTTGCTGCTGCACGCAATGTTGATGGTGAACAGATTAAAAAGTAACGAAGGCCTCGCCGAGACACACAATCTGACATATTGGATGTGTTGCTACCACCAACAGTTGTCAGGAAAACATAGGAAATAGGGAAAAAGGCAAAAAAGGCCATGTCTTGCATTTGTGGCTGCCACGCTAAGACCGTGAAATGCACAAAAAGGCCTGAAGGCCTGACCTCTCCGCACAAAATGACACAAAACGTGGCCAAACCATTAAAAGTGTGAAAAACTTTGGTTTCAGAGCACACACACGAATTTCATGTCAGGTCGTGTGGCTTTTCGTTCCGCACGGTTTGACATATGGCTTGGCTCGGCCGGGTTTACGGTCTGCACGCAATTCCCCAAAAAGCGTTTTCGGAACGCGTTTATTATTCTTGTCAAAATTGAACTTTTTTGGACTTTGTGTCCAGACGGTTTGACATACAAAAAAGTTTTTAAGACCGACGTTTTGATATATTTGTCTCTGTCTGACTTACAGATCATGCACAAATTTGAAAAAACAAAAAAATGTCAATGGGCGAGAAAAAATTTATTTATTTATTATGTCAGCCTTTTTTCGGCACTTAATGCGGGTCGTACCGAAGCACGCACACCGGCGTGCTATACATCAAAAATTAGTACTTTATTGTGTGAGGTGTGCTATTACTTTTATAAGCGATCGGACTAGGCGTGGCCGAGCTATTAATGCTCAAACAGGGTCATTTTCCCATTAGAATGCATTGAATGCTAATTTTAGCATTGGTAGCATTTGTAAAATGGGGCTTCTTTTATGTGATACTGCAGTACCACTTAAAAGAAGCCTCATTTTACAAATGCCACGCCCGCAGCTGTGACCAATGCCCGGACAGGCCCATCAAAATTTCCTCTGGAATTTTCGTTTCTAGTCCTAAGATTAATACCGAGGACTCAATATTAATTAAAAGAACGTGGCTATATACACACTTCCAATAAAGGAATAATAAAATATTACCTGGAATAGAAGTAATATTTTAACATAGTGAAAATGCTGAGCGAAAGGGAGAGAACAATAGAGCTCAAAACGCAGCAACTGCCGCTCAGATTCCGCTGAAATGCACTTCCAGTCTCTCTCCGTACGCATTACCCACAGCTGCCGGTAGGTGGAGACGGACGCCACAACAAACACTGCAACAGATATAGATATAATCTAAATCTAGGATGCAAATGGGAAATTCATCAAATTACTGTGCATTAAATAAAATGAAATATTGAACTGCATACTAAATATGTCTAGTCATTCACAAAATAAAAGAAACCATTCCACTCTGTCTTTGTAAACTGCAGTTACGTCTTGTTACGTTCGTTACTTTACATATTTTATTTTTTTATATTCATCTCAACCATTTAGTTCTGCGGATATTACCCTCTCGGTTTTCGTCCAATCAGATTTTTAGAACTCTCATGTGATTGGCTGATAAAAACGATGACGTCATCGCTCTACTGTATAAATACCTTTCAGCCCCAAACCAGAGAAGCCTCTCTCGGACAAGGACGTAGCAGGAGCAGCAGGACCGAGGACCGAACGGAGAGGAGGATTACAGGATCCCCGCGACACCCAGTGCACGACGGCGAGGATTCATGGATGAACAAAAGGAACGCGCGACTGACGGAGACGAGTCCTGGTTACAGTCGTGGGTAAGAATAACAAAAAAAGTTCGTCATCAACTTATTTTTACGGCGACCAGAACCGTCCAGACTTCCCTCCAACTAACCGTCCGGTCTCTGGACAGGTAAAACACCCAGTTTCACCTCACAAAAAAGCAGGTTTTATTTCCCAGCCGTACACGAGGAGCCCTCACGACCGAGGAATCAGGTAGAATTACGAGACGCGACGTCAGGAAAAACAACCAGGTCAGGTGGAGGACAGACTTTAAAAAAGAGGTGAATTAGGGGACAAGGCTGTGAGATTTATAGAGGAGGGTGAAGTCAGATCAGTCTTCAGAGTTCCTGAAGTCCATCTTTGAATTGGTCTCTTATGGAAAAATATGAATCTCGACTTTGTTTACTGTCCATTTATAAGCTCAGTTGCACGATTGTGTAGTATTGATAACTGTGTAGTTAGTATTAATAACAATCAAGAGTATTATTGTGTTTCTGAAGGTATGAATCTAGACTTTAATGACTGTTTTAGCCTATTAGCAGGATTGTGTATTATTAACATTAGTTTTGTTCAATTAAGCTTAATATTGTGTTTTTTGTGTAGTATTATCAATTTGAGTTCCCTGAAGTGTGAAGGGCTTAGTGATTTTTTTTTGAAGGTGGAGTCAGATCAGTCTTCAGAGTGCTTGAAATCCATCAATTTTGTATTGATCTCTTATGGAAAGGTATGAATTATGACTTTGTTTAGTGTCTATAAGGTAGAGGTAGGCAGGTAAGTGGGGATTTTGTAGTAATAAATACTTTAAAGGGTGTATTATGAGTATTACTGTTAAGGTATGATTTTTTTTTCTTTACTCTTTTTTGTGACTGTGTAGTCAGGTCAGTCTTTAGAGTGCTTTATGACTATTTTATTTTTTTCTGTAAAGGTATGAATCTCAATGTTTTTTTACTGCATGTATGACCTCATTTGTAGGATTGAGGAAGGTAAATATGTATTTCAGAAAGAAAAGTGAGGTAGGTCAGTGTGAAAGCAGGAATTCATTTAGGTAAATATAGAGGTAGGCAGGTAAAAGTGTTTTGTTTGTAATAATAATAATCTAAGGGGTGTTTTATGAGTATTACTTTTTTATAAAGGCATGAATCTTTTTAGTCAGATCAGTCTTCTCAGTGCTTTACATCCATTTTTATGTTGGTCATGTTTGGAAAGGTATGAATCTTTTTTTATTCTTTTAACACTTGTCTGTTGTCAATTAAGTTTGATTTTGTTTTTTTTATGGTATTAATCTAGACTTTTTTTACTAATTATTTTTAAGCTTAGTTGCAGGGTTGTGTTTTATTAACAATTGTGTCAGTCAAGAGCATTATTGTGTTTAGTGAAAGTATGAATCATGATTCTTCAGTATTAATGGGCTCATTTGCAGGATTGAGGTGAGAATATATGTATTTTATAAAAAATGTGAGGTAGGTCAGTGTGGAAACAGGAATTTAGGTAAACATAGAGGTATGCAGCAGATTTTGTAGTAATAATTTAAGGGGTGTATCATGAGTATTACATGAGTATTACTGTTTAGTTAAGGTATGAATCTTTTTTTTTTTTTTTTTTTCTTTGTGACTGCAGTCAGATCAGTCTTCAGATTGCTTGATGTTCATTTTTATGTTGATCACATTTGGAAAGATATGAATCTCAACATTTTTACTGTGTTTATTAGCTCATTTTCACGATTTGCAGTGATTGTGTGGTGTCAATTAAGTGTAATATTGTGTGTTTTTTTTATTATAATTTCAGGTTCTTCTGAAGTGTGAATTAGAGGCAGGGTGTATTGATTGTTTTTGTGAAGTTGGAGGTATGTAGGTAGATACGCAGGTAACGAGCTCTGTAAGGATTACTGTTAATTACAAGTTTGGTTGCGGGTTTGAGTTTTATTATCAATTGTCAATCAAAAGTAATATTGTGAGAGTATGAATCGTGACCTTTTTTTACTGCATGTATGAGCTCATTTTTCTCTTTTCTTTGTTACTGTGTAGTCAGGTCAGTCTTTAGAGTGCTTTATGTCTATTTTCATACAGTTTTTTTCTGTAAAGATATGAATCTCAATGTTTTTTTTCATTGTAAACTGTGTAGTCAGATCAGTCTTCTCAGTGCTTTACATCCATTTTTATGTTGGTCATGTCTGGAAAGGTATGAATCTTTTTTTATTCTTTCACTGTTTTATTTAAAAGCTTAGTTGCTGGATTAACACTTGTCTGTTGTCATATAGGTTTAATTTTGTTTTTTAATGGCATTAAGACTTTTTTTAATAATATATTTTTTTAAGCTTAGTTGCAGGGTTGTGTTTTCTTATTAACAACTGTGTCAAGAAAAAGTAACATAGTGTTACTTTTATTTATTTTACTGTATTTATGAGCTGTATTTATTTGCATGATAGGTAAATATGTATTTCAGAAAAAAGTGAGGTAGATTAGTGTGAAAACAGGAATGCATTTACATAAATTTACAGGTATGCACGCAGGTAAATGTGGTTTTGTTGTAATAATAATTTAAAGGGTGTATTATGAGTATTACTGTTTTATAAAGGTATGAATCTTTTTTTATTTTCTTATTAGTGTGAACTGTGTTGTCAGATCAGTCTTCTCAGTGCTTTACGTCCATTTTTATGTTGGTCATGGTTGGAAAGGTATGAATCTTTTTTTATTCTTTTACTGTTTTATTTAAAAGCTTTGTGTCTGGATTGTAGAATTAACACTTGTCTCTTTTAATTAGTTTAATTATGTGTTTTTTAAAGCTTTGTTGCAGGGTTGTGTTTTCTTATTAACAACTGTGTCAAGCAAAAGTGACATTGTGTTTTTTTTTACTGTATTTATGAGCTCATTTGCAGGGTTGAGGAAGGTAAATATGTATTTCAGAAAAAATGTGAGGACGGTCAGTGTGAAAATAGGAATGCATTTAGGGAAATATAGAGGTATGCACAGAGGTAAAATGGGTATTTGTAATAATAATAATTTAAGGGATGTATCATGAGTATTATTGTTTTGTAAATGTATGATTTCATTTTAATGTGGGGTGTCAATTAAGTGTAACATTATGTAGTATTTTAATTTCAGGGTCTTCTGAAGTGTGAATTAGGGGCAGGGCATATTTACTTTGTGAAGGTGATATTGTGATATTGTCTTTGTGAAGGTGCAGTCAGATGAGTCTTCATAGTGCTTAAAGTTGGTAGGTAGGTATGCAGGTAATGAGCTCTGTAAGGATGACTGTTTATTTAAAAGCTTAGCTGCAGGTTTCAGTTTTATTAACAATTGTCAATCAAAAGTAATATTTTGTTTAGTGAAAGTATGAATCGTGACCTTTTTTACTGTATTTATGAGCTAATTTGCAGGATTGTGAGGTAGGCAAATATGTATTTCAGAAAAAAGTTAGGTAGGTCAGTGTGGAAAACAGGAATTTAGGTAAAAATAGAGGTAGGCAGGCAGGTAAGGTGTGATTTTTGTTCAACAATTGTGTGGTTTCAATCAAGAGTAATATTGTGTTTTGTGAAGGTATGAATTTGACTTTGTTTACTGTCTATAGCTCAGTTGCAGTATTGTTGAGTATTAACAATTGTTTTGTACTGCTAATGGTTTACAATTAGTAGTAACAATTGTCAAATGAACAAACTCTTAGAAAATATATCAGCTCTATATGGTTTTTGGGAGTCTCATCTTAATGCCATGGTGATGTTAAATTGTGATGTGAGATTTTGTTACGTGGTTTGCACATGGAATCACTTGAATAATTTTAATAATTCGCCGTGGTTTTGTAACAGGAAATTGCTGTCATTCACACATGTAACGTCCAACCTTAATCAAACTTGATATGACTGATGAGGGTCCTGGGTCTCTATACAATCTCGATAAGACTGGTCAGTATACCGATCTGAAAAACGTAGGGGCATTATGTTTCTGGAATGTTCACAGCGCCACCACGTGGACACAAGAAGTAACTTAAAATATCAAGAATTTGCAATGGAAGAGGACGTTTGTGTCATTTTGCCCACAACACCCAATCTGCACCAAACTTCCTAGGATTAACATGACTCGCCATATAACAGTAAGTTGCACATGCAACGTCCAATCTGAATCAAACTTGATATGACTGATGAGGGTGGCCCACTCACTATCTTATTTCCACCAAATGAAGATGATCCACAGTGACAACATCATGGTTACCAGGCAGGGTGAAGTATTGCCCTGGTCCTCCAACTCAATTAATTTGAGTGTAATGTTCTCTCATTTCTTGCTACAGGTGACTTGGGAGCAGCAGTCAGCTTCAGCGACATAGACAGAAGAAGCGAGCTCTTCCCAAGGACCAGCAGGAGGAGGAGAGGCAGATTGGGAGTGAGAGCCACTCACCAGAACAACATGGGTTGGCATTTGGCCTGCTGACTAAAACTAACAGGTAAATTCCCGTCATGTCCCGCCCCAAATTCTTTCTGCCGTGATGTTTCTGATCAGGTCTGATTTTATTTCTGGCTGTGTGTTGCAGGATGTTCACCTCTTCTGTCTACATTCCTGTAGCCAATGGCAGCAGGTCTTTCTTTTTCTTTTGCATCAGTTTGCCGAGTGTATACTCGGTGCGCCCCACTCCTGGCACAAGAAGAAGGGCCTGTAAACAAGGGGAGAGCTGAGAGTGACAATTCTTCTCTGTGATTCTGGTTCGTTTTTTTTGGATTGTAATTAGCTTCATGCTGCAATACGTTGCTGCCAATGTGATGAAATGTTTTCGGTCGGGTGAGACAGCAGCTTAGACCGTCATAAACTGTCCGTGTCAAAAGCTGTGATTAGGGCAGCAGGATCAGGAAGGTGGACACCCCGGAACCAGACACAAGTAGACCATTCATGACTGACCAACACAATTTCTGTACTATGGAATTCGTGACATGTGGTTTTAATGGAGGTAAGAGAGAAGCTGGGCAATCAGACGGACGACTGGAGTGCAGAGATCATTTCAGGAACATCCCGTGGAGAGAACATCTGGAGCGAGAGTGGCATCGAGGACAACGAAGCTGAGGAGGGAATAGAAATATGTTGAGGGCAGTGGTGGTCTAGCAGTTAAGGAAGCGGCCCCGTAATCAGAAGGTTGCTGGTTCGAATACAGATCTGCCAAGTTGTGACCGAAGTGCCACTGAAGCAAAGCAACGTCCCCCACACACTGCTCCCCGGGCGTCTGTCATGGCTGCCCAACTGCTCCCTCAGTGTGATGGTAAATACAGAAGACACGTTTTGTTGTTAATGTAAAGTGTTCTCATTGTTTTTTTTATTTTCATTGTGTTGAAATGCCCTTTTTTATTACTTTATTTATATTTTGCTGTATGTTCAATTGACTTATTAAAACTGTACATAGTTCGTTTTGAATTAAATGATTTGAATTTGTAACTACCGGAGTTCGGGGACGCATTTTGCAGGCATGCTGGGAGCAAGGGGACAAGTCGTCACACGGGGGCAGGACATAGGACGCGCTGGGGAGGAGGACGGAGGCGTTTGGTCGGGGAGAGGAGGCCGGAGGTGTAGTTGGGACGGTAGGGTAGTCGTGGACGCGCCGCAGTGCGTGCTTGGAGGGAACTAGGGCTTCGTGGGGGGGTTAGCGGGGAGATCGTCTTGTCCACAAGGGTCAGGCAAACTCAGTGTCTGGTTCCGTGCAAGCTCGCCAAGAGGAGGTGTGGGACCAGGAGGTGGTCGGGCCGAGCCGTAGCAGCGAAGGTAGGTCTCACATCCTGGTTGACCCTCTCGGTGGGAGTCCTGGAAGGGCAATGAACCGGGCCATCTGGAAAAACGGTCCACGAGTACCATAATGTGGTCATCCCTCTTGATCGTGGCAGTCCCGTGATGAAAATCCATGGAGACATGGGACCATGGGCGATGGGGGCGAGGCAGGGGAAGGAGAAGGCATTGGGGTCTTTGTGTTGTTTGGCCTGTGTGAGGCGCAGGTGTTACAAGCGGCAACGTATGCCTGTACGTCTGAGGCCAGGCCTGGCCACCAGAACGTCTGCTGAATGTGGCCCGGGTGCGCTGACGTCCAGGGTGTCCGGCCAATGGAGTGTCATGCCCCCATTGTAGGACGCGTGGTCGGAGAGGGGTGACAAGTACATGAGGTTGGGAGGCGTTGTCCGAGGTGGGGGGTGGTGTGTGTGATCCGCAATCACCTCTTGCATGAGGGTCCAGCGTACGGGGGCCAGTAGGAATGGCTGGGAGAGGATAGGGGAGGACGGATTGTCTCAGCCTCTGGGGTGTACCAGCGGACAGGGCATCAGCCTTCGCATTTGTGCCGGGGATGTAGGATACGGTGAATTCGAACCGTGTGAAGAACAAGGCCCACCGTTCTTGCCTTAAGAGGGTTAAGGCGTTGGGCGTTTTGGAGGTACGGCAGATTTTTGTGGTCTGTCAGTACCAAAAATGGGTGGACTGCCCCCTCCAGCCAATGGCACCACTCCTCCAGGGCCAGTTTGATGGCCAGGAGTTCCCTGTTCCCGACATCATAGTTCCGCTCCACCGGGTTTAGTCTTCGGGAGAAGAAGGCACATGGGTGCAATTTGTGGTCCAGGGGGTTGCGTTGCGATAGTACCGCCCCCACGCCTAGATAGAGCGTCGACTTCAACGACGAATGGGAGTAGGGGGTCTGGGTGGAATAAGATGGGGGCTGTGGTGAATAGCTGTTTGAGTTGGCTGAATGCCTGTTGAGCTTGGGGGTTCCAGTGGAGTCGGGTTGGTTGGTTTTTAAGGAGGGAGGTCATGGGTTGTGCCACCTTGCTGAAGTTGCGGATGAAGCGACGGTAAAAGTTGGCGAATCCGAGGAACTGTAGCTGACGAATGGTGGTGGGTACAGGCAGTCCGTGACTGCGGTTGTCTTGATGGGATCCATGGCAATTCCTTGGGGGCTGATTTGGAACCCCAGGAAGGAGATTTCCGCTGTGTGAAAAGTACTCTTTTCCAATTTCACAAAGAGACGGTTTTGTAGAAGGCGCTGGAGGACCTTTCTGACGTGGGAGATGTTGGGTGAGTAAATTAGAATGTCATCTAGGTAGACGAACACAAATTGATCCAACATGTCTCTGAGGATGTCATTAACGAGCGCCTGGAAGGCGGCTGGGCTGTTTGAGAGACCAAAGGGCATTACCAAATACTCATAGTGTCCGGATGGCGTGATAAAACCCGTCTTCCACTCGTCCCCTTCCCGGATCCGAACGAGGTGGTATGCGGGGAGCACACGGGAGCAGACATAGGACGCGCTGGGGAGGAGGACCGGAGGCGTTTGGTCGGGGAGAGGGAGGCCGGAGGTGAGTTGGGACGGGAGTGTAGTTGTGGACGCGCCGCAGTGCGGCGTGGAGGGAACTAGGGCTTCGTGGGGGGTAGCGGGGAGATCGTCTTGTCACAAGGGTCAGGCAAACTCAGTGTCTGGTTCCGTGCAAGCTCCGCCAAGAGGAGGTGTTGGGACCAGGAGGTTGGTCGGGCCGAGCAGTAGCAGCGAAGGTAGGTCTCCACCTCCTGGTTGACCCTCTCGGTTGGGAGTCCTGGAAGGGCAATGAACCGGGCCATCTTGGAAAAACGGTCCACGAGTACCATAATGGTGGTCATCCCTCTTGATCGTGGCAGTCCCGTGATGAAATCCATGGAGACATGGGACCATGGGCGATGGGGGCGAGGCAGGGGAAGGAGAAGGCATTGGGGTCTTTGTGTGTCGGCCTTGTGTGAGGCGCAGGTGTTACAAGCGGCAACGTATGCCTGTACGTCTGAGGCCAGGCCTGGCCACCAGAACGTCTGCTGAATGTTGGCCCGGGTGCGCTGACGTCCAGGGTGTCCGGCCAATGGAGTGTCATGCCCCCATTGTAGGACGCGTGGTCGGAGAGGGGGTGACAAGTACATGAGGTTGGGAGGCGTTGTCCGAGGTGGGGGGTGGTGTGGTGATCCGCAATCACCTCTTGCATGAGGGTCCAGCGTACGGGGGCCAGTAGGAATGGCTGGGAGAGGATAGGGGAGGACGGATTGTCCTCAGCCTCTGGGGTGTACCAGCGGGACAGGGCATCAGCCTTCGCATTGTTGGTGCCGGGGGGGATGTAGGATACGGTGAATTCGAACCGTGTGAAGAACAAGGCCCACCGTTCTTGCCGTGGGTTAAGGCGTTGGGCGTTTTGGAGGTACGGCAGATTTTTGTGGTCTGTCAGTACCAAAAATGGGTGGACTGCCCCCTCCAGCCAATGGCACCACTCCTCCAGGGCCAGTTTGATGGCCAGGAGTTCCCTGTTCCCGACATCATAGTTCCGCTCCACCGGGTTTAGTCTTCGGGAGAAGAAGGCACATGGGTGCAATTTGTGGTCCAGGGGGTTGCGTTGCGATAGTACCGCCCCCACGCCTAGACTAGACGCGTCGACTTCAACGACGAATGGGAGTAGGGGGTCTGGGTGGAATAAGATGGGGGCTGTGGTGAATAGCTGTTTGAGTTGGCTGAATGCCTGTTGAGCTTGGGGGTTCCAGTGGAGTCGGGTTGGTTGGTTTTTAAGGAGGGAGGTCATGGGTTGTGCCACCTTGCTGAAGTTGCGGATGAAGCGACGGTAAAAGTTGGCGAATCCGAGGAACTGTTGTAGCTGACGAATGGTGGTGGGTACAGGCCAGTCCGTGACTGCGGTTGTCTTGATGGGATCCATGGCAATTCCTTGGGGGCTGATTTGGAACCCCAGAAGGAGATTTCCGCTGTGTGAAAAGTACTCTTTTCCAATTTCACAAAGAGACGGTTTTGTAGAAGGCGCTGGAGGACCTTTCTGACGTGGGAGATGTTGGGTGAGTAAATTAGAATGTCATCTAGGTAGACGAACACAAATTGATCCAACATGTCTCTGAGGATGTCATTAACGAGCGCCTGGAAGGCGGCTGGGCTGTTTGAGAGACCAAAGGGCATTACCAAATACTCATAGTGTCCGGATGGCGTGATAAAACCCGTCTTCCACTCGTCCCCTTCCCGGATCCGAACGAGGTGGTATGCATTCCGGAGGTCCAGCTTGGTAAAGACGGTGGCCCCTGCCAGGAGATCAAAGGCAGTGTTCAGAAGTGGTAGGGGGTACCTGTTCTTTTTAGTTATCGCGTTCAGCTTCCGATAATCAATGCATGGCCGCAGTCCCCGTCTTTCTTACCCACAAAAAAGAACGGGGCAGCAGCTGGAGAGGTGGAAGGACGGATTATGCCGCTAGGGAGCAGGTCAATCGCTAGATCATAAGGTCTATGGGGGGGCAGCTCTGCTGCCTTGTCCTTGTCAAAGACCGCAGCAAGGTCATGGTAACAGTCAGGGACCCCCAGTAAGGAGGAGGTGGTGTC
>NW_021629881.1:46093-59153 GCF_900700375.1 Denticeps clupeoides
AAAAAGGTCACATTGTCTCTAAGGGGCGTGGTTTCAGCTAATGGGCGTGGTTTGCAGTTTTGGACCGGGGTCTTGGTCCTAGGCAGCGAGCATGGCATGGGTTGAGGGGCGTGGCCGAGTCTCACCGTTGCTACATGTGTGGGTCCAGAGCGGTTCGGGGGCGTGGCCTGTCGGGGTTGGTGGTGGATGCATTGGCGTCCCCACTGTTTGATGGTGCCTGTGGTCCAGTCAATGTGGGGCTCGTGGGTGGTCAGCCATGGGTATCCTAACACAATTGGGTCATGGGGGGTCGTGGTTAAGTAGAATGTCATGGTTTCCACATGATTGGGCTCAAACAGATTAGTAGGGGTTTGGTTTGGAAAAGGATTCTCCCTGAGCCCAACGGGCTGCCATCCAGTCTCATAACCACACGGGGAGGATCACACCGGGAGACGGGGAGGTGGGTCGGGTGGCCAGATCGACGTCTATCAAGTTCATGGCCGCCCCGGAGTCCACCAACGCTCGCCCCTGATGGTGGCCGGGTCTGGGTTTATTCCAGCAGACGATGATGTGAAGTGAGCAGGGGTGGTGGCTCTGGGAATGGCCTTGGTCCTTGCCAGGGGGCTCCGGACCTCAGGGAAGCGTGTTTTTTTCCAGATGGGTGTGGTTTGATTCGACGGTTGGGACAGACGGCGCTGAGGTGGTTAGGTTCTCCACAGTAATGGCAGTGTTTCTGCTCTTCTTGCCGCTTTCGTTCCTGGGGAGTGAGTGGGGGTCGGGCTCGGCTCATTTGCATGGGTTCGTAGGATCCACGGGGGGGCGGAGCCCTAGGGGCGTCATGCAGGCGCGCGACAGGGGCACAGTGGAAAGGGGCGTGGCTACGCCGTTCTTGGTCGCGCTCAGCGGGACGTCCGTCTATGGACGTGGCCAGCGTGATTATACTGCTCAGCGTGGTTCCCCAATCGCTATTTACCATGTCGTCTTTCACCACCTCCCGGAGGCCTTGGTAGAACGCGGCGGGAGCGCGGCGTCAGTCCACTCACTGTCGTTCGCCACGGTTCGGAATTCAATCGCGTAATCGCTCACGCTCCGATTTCCCTAGCGTAGCGACAGGAGCCGCAAAGATGACGCGCGCCGCCCGGTCTCTCCCTGAAACACGGTCTGGAGGCGGTCCAGGAAGGCGGGGACAGACAGACAGATCGGGTCGCGTCGCTCTACCAGCGTCGTGACCCAGTCCAGCACGCGTCCGGTCAGCTGCGTAATAATATACGCGACCGCAGTTTCTTCGTCAGGGAGGTGGGCGGCTTGGAGGCGGAGAAGAAGCAGCCGGCACTGCATGATAAATCCGCGACAACTCTTGGAATCACCGTCATAAAGTGGCGGGGGGGCCAATCCTGCCAGGGTGGACATACCTGACTCTGGAGTGGAGACTGCAGGACCGGGACAGCTGGGCCGGGACTGCAGCGCGTGGACATGTACCGAAAGGTCAGCGAGAGCGGAGCTGACCTGGAGAAGTGCACGTTGTTGCTGGAGCTGCGTGTCTTGGTGATCCTGGATGGCGATGTGCTGCAGCTGTAGGAACGTGGTCAGCTGACCGAGCGTCTCTTGCATGGTGGACATGCCTGCTGCGTCAGGAGATGGCCCGCTCTTACTGTCACTGCTGGAGTTCGGGGACGCATTTGCAGGCATGCTGGGAGCAAGGGGACAAGTCGTCACACGGGGAGCAGACATAGGACGCGCTGGGGAGGAGGACCGGAGGCGTTTGGTCGGGGAGAGGGAGCCGGAGGTGAGTTGGGACGGGAGTGTAGTCGTGGACGCGCCGTAGCGCGGCGTGGAGGGAACTAGGGCTTCGTGGGGGGTAGCGGGGAGAACGTCTTGTCACAAGGGTCAGGCAAACTCGGTGTCAATGGCAGGCGAAGGTCGTGGTGTCGAGGTAGAATCCGTCAGGAGATCGTCGTAACAAAGGGGGCAGGCAAGGCTCGTGGTCGTGGATTCTGGTCAGCTGGGCGTGGGAAAACAAGGCTAGCGTCTCTGGGAATAAATTCAACTCAAAGAGCGGGCAGCGTCTCCTCGGGGTTACCTGACTTTTATACTCTACGCTGCCCGCTCTCGTTTCCGCTTCCGGGTCGCCGTCTCTCTGTCTGGTCTGGTGCTCTCTGGTGGGCTGGAGGTGTATTGGCTGTGACAGAATTATATTGCTGTTGCTTAATTAATTGCTGTAGCAGACATTTTTTAACCTATATTATATATGGGGAAATTATATTTGACCCATATTATATGTTCAATTTAAGTATTATATTTAAAACACATGAAATGTTGATTTTGGTTTGAGATTTTTTTGAATGCTCATAGATTCCCTATCTGACAATTATTTTAATTTTTTTCATTGTGTTATGAAACACAGTTTTATTTGATCCTGACCATTGTGTATGTTTGGTTTATTTGAAATTGTGCAATTGTCCTTCCACTGTTACACACTGACTGGTTATTGTGTTTAAATGTGTCTCTGTTAAAGAGGAGGGGAATTTACTGTTTATTCAGGGGAGGTTATTCTGCAGTCTTTTGTGAAACAATCTGTAAAAGTCACCTTGAAGTGATGTTCACAACTACAATTCACAACAGCATTGTAAAGACCAAAAAACGTAAGATTTACATTAATGTAATGTTACCCGCTCTTATTTTGATAACCCCTTTGTGAGCGGAAGTACGGTAACGGAACTGAGCTTGAGGTAAGACAGAAGACGCGAAGTAAAGCAGGAAAGGCTCAGTGGGAACGCAGAGAAAAGGACAACCGAAAAAGTTAAAAGCAACAAATCTAGCATCAGTTGATAAGGGAACAAGGTTTGTAACGATGACTAAAGTATATTTGAGCATCTTGTAATGTTTGTGAGAAAAGACGTGATTTGTTATGCTAAGGGAAAGAAATATACTAACGTAAGGTGCTGTGCATGACTGGGGATGTGATCGTAATTATTGGTATCTGCTCTTGCTTAGCTCTTACGTTGGTTGATGACACGGACGGCTTCAATAAATCATCATTTGACCATCAGTTCTGGCCTTCTCAATATTGACTGACTGCTACAGTAAGAGCTTGACCGCCGCCTCCCGCTGCACTACGTGGTTTAAGGTAATACCCGCGACATCCAGCAGGTGGCAGAAGTTGGTCACAAATTCACAACAATACATTAAAGATCCAATCACATGCAAAGAACAAATGTTAAGTGAGCTTCAAGATAAAGCTCAAAGCATGTCAGACTTACCAAGACGTTCTGAAAGAGTTAAAGTACAAACTGAAAGGATGCTAACATACCGAAAGGAAGAATTGAGCCAAAAGGAAAGGAGACTAACAACTCTTTATGAACAATGGAAAATGCAAGTTCGAGAAACAAGAGAAAAGCTAAAGACAGATATCACAGATGAAGAGATGTCAGAACTTGCAGACATAATAGAACAAAGGAGAGACAATATATTGATGTTCTATTCAGAAATGAGAAACCAAGTGGCACCAGCATCTGACATAAGGAGAAGATTGATGCATGTGAAGCAGTAACTCATGAAGTTGTAAGAATAATTCTGGAGAGAATAAGTGGTGTTGATGGAGATTGATGCAGAGCGTGAAAAACTCGTTTACGTGGACTTTTACAGCGTGACTATGCCTTGTCCATATATGGCTCGACCGCGGCATCAAACCACAGCCAACGATCCTCAGCTTCACAGCTTACCGCAAAGCGAGCCGAAGCAGCAGCGGAATTAGCAGCAAAAGAGGCAGAATATGAGGTTGTATTAGAGGAACAAAGACAAAGAGAAAGGATAAAGGCTCTAGAGGAGGAGCACAAGGAACAAATGGCAGCGCAAAATTCAGAGCTGGAACGCTTAAGAGCGCAGAAGGAAGTAAAAGCGGCTCGAGCCAGGTTGGAAGCATATGATAGAGAGTTATCACTGGTGGAGGATGAACAGTCAATAAAAGGCGAACTTCACACCCAAACAGCCCATACCAGCTCTCCTTCATTCCTGTGCAAACAGCTCACTCGGATGTCTCTGAGCTAGCACAAGCAGTGCAAGACAGCATAAAAATGAACAAACTTCCCACGCCAGAACCAACAGTGTTTAGTGGTGATCCAATAAATTTCATAGAGTGGAAATCCACATTCATGTCCGTGATTGAACGAAAGGGCCTCTCAGCGGCAGATAAAATGTACTACTTAAAAAGATATGTAACTGGGTCGGCTCGCAAATGTCTTGAAGGAACTTTTTCAGAAACGATGAAGAGGCATACAAAGATGCTTGGGATAAACTAAACCAAAGATACGGTCAACCTTTCATGATACAAAAGGCATTTAGAGAGAAGCTAGCGAATTGGCCAAAGGTGCAGTCCAGAGACGCTGATGGATTAAGGAACCTTGCAGATTTCATAAATGCATGCAAGCTTGCTATGCCTCACGTAAAGGGACTACAAATACTCAACGACTGCGAAGAAAACCAAAGATTGTTGCACAAACTACCGGACTGGATAAATGCAAGATGGAATAGACAGGTAACAAAAACTTTGATGGAGGGTGGTGAGTTTCCAAGTTTTTGTGATTTTGCTTCCTTCCTCTCATTAGAAGCGGAAGTTGCTTGCAACCCAGTCACCTCCATTCACGCACTTCGCCGCACTGAAACAAATATTGATAAAAGGAGTACAAGGGTAATCAGTGGGAGTAAAGCAGGTGTATTTAACACAAATGCAACTGTACAAAGTGACAAACAGACAATAACAAAGACACCTAAGAGTTCTCCATGCATGTTGTGCCAGCACGCACATCAGCTTCACAAATGCCCAGACTTCTTAAAGATGTCTCCAGAAAATAGAAAGAAATATGTGAGAGACAATAAACTTTGTTATGGCTGTCTGAAAAAAGGACACCGTGCTAAGGACTGCAGACGCCGCCTCACTTGCGAAACCTGCACAAAGAGACATCCTGTGTGTCTTCATGATGAAAACTACAGTAACGGTTTGCAAAGACAAACACGTGGGAGTACGGAGAATGCAAATCAAGGTAACTCACCTGTAACTGCAACAGCCATGTCACTTAATGTTGCCAGATCAGAACAGACCGTCAGCACCTCAATGATAGTCCCAGTATGGCTGTCAACCACCACCAATCCACTCAAGGAAAAATTGGTCTATGCATTATTAGACACTCAGAGCGATGCTGTCTTTGTGGATCAGGATGTAACGCAGGAGCTGCAGGCAGATGTTTGTCCAGTAAAACTGAAATTGACTACCATGATGGGTAAAAATGCTGTCGTAAGTAGTGGAAGGGTGTCTGATCTCTTGGTGAGAGGTTACAACTCAGCCACAGTCATAAAGCTCCCCACGGCATACTCCAAGGATTGCTTACCTGCTAACAGGGAACACATACCCACATGTGAAACAGCCAAACAGTGGAGTCATCTACTGCCTATTGTAGATGAGATCCCTCCACTCCTCAGTTGTGAAGTGGGTCTCCTTATAGGTTACACCTGTCCCAGGGCTCTTGCACCTAAACGAATAATCTTAGGAAAAGATGGTGAGCCCTATGCTATTCGCACGGACTTAGGATGGAGCATAGTAGGCAACGCAGCGCTTTGCAATGAAACGGTTATAGACAGCAGCCACAGAGTTAAAGAAATCCCTCACTCCACTCCAGCAGATGCAATACTTGCTCTGGAAAGAGATTTCAAAGAGACGGACAGAAACGAAAAGACTGTATCACAAGAGGATTTAATATTCCTCCAGAAGCTTGAGCAAGGCATAACACAGACGGAAACGGGACATTTGGAGATGCCATTGCCATTTAGAGAAAAGCCACAAATGCCAGATAACAGACAACTTGCTGAAAACAGACTAAACCAGCTCAAACGCAAACTCATGAAAGACGAAAAATACAAGGAGGATTACAGGAAATACATGAATGACATCATTGAAAGAGGTGATGCAGAAGAGACTGATGATATCGGACTCCCTGGCAAGACATGGTACATACCACACCATGGCATCTATCATCCAAAGAAACCTGACAGGTTACGTGTGGTCTTCGACTGTTCCGCCAAACACAAAGGTACCTGTCTTAATGAACATTTACTGATTGGCCCCGACATGATCAACAGTCTTATGGGTGTTCTTGTGCGCTTCAGACAGCACCAAATAGCGCTGATGTGTGACATCGAGAAAATGTTCCACCAGTTTCAGGTCAAAGAAAGCGATCGCAATTACTTGCGCTTCTTATGGTGGAAAGATGGTGACATAAACAGCCAACCGCAAGCATACAGAATGACAGTTCTCTCTTTGGCGCTGTTTCGTCACCTTTGTGCATGGACTGAAACATTTAGCCAAAGAGAACAGCCTTGCATATCCTGCGGGCTCACGGTTCATAACAAGAGACTTCTACGTAGATGACGGCGTCACCAGCGCAGAGAGTCAAGGATGCTATACAACTGGCAAAAGAAGCACGTGAATTGTGCGCAAAGGGTGGATTAAGGTTACACAAGTTTGTGTCCAACAACATCAACGTTCTGAATAGTATTCCGACCTCAGAGCATGCCACAGATACAAAAACAAAGGACTTGACATTTAATGAAGCACAGACTGAAAGAGCACTTGGCATTTACTGGAACGTGGAGGAAGATTGCTTCACGTTCAACATCACACTAAAAGACCAACCACCAACCCGGCGGGGCATCCTATCCACAGTTGCGGCAATATATGACCCCCTTGGATTCATAGCTCCTTACGTGCTCAATGGCAAAGGAATCCTCCAAGAAATGTGCCGCCAAGGAACCAATTGGGACGACCCGATACCAGAGCATCTCAGGCCACGGTGGGAGCGCTGGAAGGGAGATCTTCACAATTTGAGAAAATTACAAATAAGCAGATGTTATGTTCCTGCAGATTTTGGAGATGTGGTGAAAAGAGAATTACATCACTTTTCTGACGCAAGCACCACAGGATATGGACAATGTTCTTATCTCAGACTCTTAAACAAAGACAAGGAAGTTCATTGTGCCTTCATTATGGGCAAAGCACGTGTCTCACCCACAAAAATCACCACAATCCCAAGGCTGGAACTTACCGCAGCCACAGTGTCAGTCACCGTGAGCAACATGCTGAGAGAGGAACTACTTTATGACAATGTCGAAGAGTTCTTTTGGACTGACTCTAAAGTGACTCTAGGATACCTAAATAATGAGGCAAGGCGTTTTCACACCTTTGTCGCGAATAGAGTGCAGAAAATCCGCAACAATACCACACCACAACAATGGTTTCATGTGCCTACTGCCGAAAACCCAGCAGACATGGCTTCCAGGGGCATGTAAACGAACTACTCTCATCCAATTGCTTACTGGCCCTAAATTCCTATGGGAAAGAGAAATACAACACCCACCAAAGGAAAATATTGAACTCCTAGTAGGAGACCCAGAAGTGAAAAAGGTGCAGACACTAAGTACACAAACTGCTGAACATGCAAGCCTTAGTGACCGCCTCAGAAAGTTCTCATCCTGGTCCCGCGCAGTCAGTGCAGTAGCACGTCTCAGACGATACCTGCTTAAAGACAAATCAAACACGATCACCACTGTGACAGAAAGACAAAATGCAGAAACTGTCATTATCAAGGACTTACAAAGACAAGCATATCAAAATGAAATAGATACACTAAACAAAGGCAAACAACTATCAAAGAACAACAAAATGCACAACTTGGATGTTTTCTTGGACAAAGATAATGTGCTTAAGGTGGGAGGAAGACTACGACATTCATCTCTCCCAAATTCATTCAAACATCCAACCATCATTCCCAGAGAACATCACATCGCAAAACTGATAATTGCCCAATGCCACGAAAGGGTCAGTCATCAAGGAAAAGGCTTCACGATGAATGAGATACGATCCAGTGGGTATTGGATTCCAAGGTTAAGCCAAAAGGTTGCATCCTATATTCGCCAGTGTGTGTTTTGTCGTAGACAAAGGAGACCTGTGGAAGGACAAAAAATGAAAGATCTACCCACAGAGAGAATTGAACACACTCCACCCTTCACATACTGTGGTATGGACGTTTTTGGGCCGTTCCTGACCAAACAAGCACGGAAAGAACACAAAAGGTATGGCCTCCTTTTCACATGCTTCTATTCACGTGCAGTCCATGTTGAAATGTTAGAGGATCTGTCAACAGATACTTTTATAAATGGACTCAGATGTTTCATTGCCATAAGAGGCTCAGTCAGACAAATAAAATGTGATCAGGGTACCAACTTTATAGGTGCCAAAAATGAGCTGAACACAGCACAAAGTGGAATGGACGCTGACAGACTGACAACCTTCCTTGCAGAAAAAACAATGTGAATTCATCCTAAACACACCTCATGCTAGTCACGCAGGTGGAGTGTGGGAACGACAAATACGAACTGTAAGAAATGTTCTTAATGCAACATTGGCTCTCACACCCGGTCGGCTCACTGATTCTTCCCTCAGAACCTTCTTCTATGAAGCAGCTGCAATAGTAAACAGCCGCCCCATAACAACAGACAATCTCAATGATCCACAAAGTTTGGAGCCTCTTACTCCAAACCACCTTGTCACAATGAAAACCTCAACGGCTCTGAACCACCCCCCCACCCCCCGGACAGTTCGTTAAAGCGGACTTGTATGCACGCAAACGATGGCGTCAAATACAGTACTTACTCGAGCTGTTCTGGAGCAGATGGAGACAGGAGTACCTTCAAAACATTATGACCAGACAAAAATGGAACACGCCTAAAAGGAACATGCAAATAGGTGACATATAATGGACAAAGATGACATGCGACCTCGATCCCAATGGAAGCTTGGCCGAATCTTGGACACTGTAGAAGATACAGATGGACTTGTCAGAAAGGTTAAAATAGCTTTTGCTGACAGAAATCTTACCAAAGGAGGTCAGCGTGTGAGTGGTATGTCAGTGGTAGAACGTCCAGTTCATAAGTTAGTTCTGCTGCTGGAAGATAGTGGAATGTAAATTCCTGATGATTGAGTGTATGGACATTTCTCAAGTTACAGTGTTAAGATGTTTACTATGTTATTCTTTTTGTGACAGTTTTTTTTTATAAATTATTTGTGTTTCATATGTTCAACAGAAAATAATTTGATGGGAGTGTAAAGACCAAAAACGTAAGATTTACATTAATGTAATGTTACCCGCTCTTATTTTGATAACCCCTTTGTGAGCGGAAGTACGGTAACGGAACTGAGCTTGAGGTAAGACAGAAGACGCAAGTAAAGCAGGAAAGGCTCAGTGGGAACGCAGAGAAAAGGACAACCGAAAAGTTAAAAGCAACAAATCTAGCATCAGTTGATAAGGGAACAAGGTTTGTAACGATGACTAAAGTATATTTGAGCATCTTGTAATGTTTGTGAGAAAAGACGTGATTTGTTATGCTAAGGGAAAGAAATATACTAACGTAAGGTGCTGTGCATGACTGGGGATGTGATCGTAATTATTGGTATCTGCTCTTGCTTAGCTCTTATTGGTTGATGACACGGACGGCTTCAATAAATCATCATTTGACCATCAGTTCTGGCCTTCTCAATATTGACTGACTGCTACAAAATACGAAGACAATATAATTAATTCTTCTTGATCAGGAGAGTCCTGGTCCAGGAAACAGGAGGAAAACGCTACAAACATTTTTACCAACTTTTAATAAACAGAAAGATGTCAAATTAATCCTTGACACAAAGACAAAGCAGTGTGGCCAAGAAGAAGTGCAGGGTAGACTGCTACTGTGAACAGGGCGTCTGTCTCGTGTATTTCCTCCCTTCTCTTCCTTCCAGTCCTGAGACCAAACCAAGGTTGCACTGCCAAGAAGCAGCTTGGTTAACGGCAGAACACATCTGAGATGTTCTGACAAAAAACCCAGATAGAATCCAGCCTTCTCCAAAAAAGACAAACATTTCTCAATGTGCTGGTCCAGGTGGATGAATAGATTATATTACAATCTGAATAATCTTCACAGAAAGGGACTCCAGTGACATATGAAGCATTAGAAGGTAGCAGGCGCATTACGTAACCCAAATGGCATCACCGAGCACTGCAGACAGTTATCAGGTGTAACAAAGGCAGAGATCTCAGCAGCACGAGGAGTCAACAGAACCTGCCAGTAACCTGCAGAAGGTCTCATTTCATGACAACTCGGGCTGCACCAACCTTGTCTACGCAGTCTTCCATTCGAGGAAATGGAAATGAATCTGGTTTAGTGATCGCATCAACCTTTCAGTTATCAGTACCGAACCGAAATGTCCCATCAGGCTTATGGACCAGTAGGCATGGACTTCTCCAACAAGTAGACGTACCTCCAGATGTGTCAGAGAGCAAAGCGGCATGTGGCTGAATTAACCCAATAACCTGCCTGCGGTCTGTGGGACAGATGAGCTTCTAAATCGTGCAGAATTTCACTATTCTGCAGCTTCGTCCTGTACCACTATGTTCTCTCGCTCAACGTAGCTTTTCAGCATGTTGATATGGCACGCTCGAGTTTTCTGTTTCCTGTCGGTCTCATTCAACTTCGAACCCACCACATATGCACCCACAAACCTTGCCTGAGAGAAGAGCCCCGATCACCCCGAGTCTTCATGAAAGTGGACCAACACAATCTGAAGTTGAGCTTTGTCATTTCAGCTATATACGTGTCAGACTGTACAAGGTTTCTCCAGAACCTGGTGTTACATGTAACATTGAAACAACGTTACAAACTGACATAAAGTGCAAACAAACAAAACATGTAGACAACAATGAGACAGACAGCGATAAAGTAGTGAAATGAAAAGTAGAAGTGCTACATCAACAATCTTACTTAAGTAAAAGTCCTAAGTACTTACTTTTAAATTTACTTTAAAGTATTTTTTTAAGTAAAAGTATTCACACAATGGTTTGTCTCAACATCTGGGGTGTGCCATTTTGTAAAAGCATAGTACATATACTGATTTATGCCTGTACTGATGTCATTGCTCGTAATAATTACAAGCAATTTTACAGTATATGTGTATTGGAAAGTTTGGTGTGCTTATTGTGTGTGCACTCTGCAATACTGTGTGTACCTTAGAATTATGTGGATGACAAGTTATCTACTAGGTATTACCCACTAATATACCATTAAGAAACCAATCAGGACATGATATATCTTTAAATCATTTATGTACTTGCAAATCTATTCAACACTTCTGTTAAGAGCAGTAAAAGGGAAACACAACAGTAACCAAACAGCAGTTGTGGGGTGGCGCTCTCAAGAATATGGCAGTACGTATCACCAGCTTCGTATCACCAGCACATTCTGTTCAACAAGAGTTGCTTTCCAAAGTCCTTTATCCTGGCTTGCATGAAAAACAAATGTAGCGCAACTGTAAAACTAGTAAATACAAAGTTTATGTTCCAATGATTGCAGAAAAGCAAAAAACATTGGCCTAATAATGGATAACACAACACTTAGTCAATACAAAAGGCAGATGTTAGAATGAGAAACAACAAAAAGGACCTTGAAATTAAAATTTGACTGTTGGCTGGGGTGTGGCTCTCTTAGGAATATGCCAGTATAAATGCTATTCAGACCCCTGATCAACCTAGCATTATCAATACTTTTTGTTAAGAGTTTTTTCTTTAACAAAAGACAAGTCTATATGAAAAACAGACGTAATTGTAAATCTTGTCAATTATCTATTGATTGCAGAAAAAAACTATATTGTGTAACTCAACACTTACAATACAAATACAAAAGGCAGATCTTAGAATAAGAAACTTAAAATGAAGGACCATCAAATGAAAAGTTTACCACTGGCCAGGCAAAGGTCAGAGGGTGAAAGTGGCTCTCTCATGAACATGAGAGTATAAGTGCCATTTGGTGCCCTTATAAGCACAGCATTACCAGTGCTTTTTGTTCAATTTCAACAAGAGTTTTTTGACCCTAGCCTTTTCGCAGAAAAGATGTGCCCCGCTGTACTAAACAGTCTTTCACATGCTGCAGATGCAGGCAACGGTGTGTTGAGCTTGAGGGACAAATTGAAAACTGTGGGCACCGACTTTAGAGTATCTATGGAGGCAGCCGAGTTGGCCAGGTAGGCATGCTGTCTTGTGGTTTCTTGGACGTTTCCCTTCATTTGGCCAAAGAAGTCCTCCTTGTCTGAGCCAGAATGGCTATCTGGTGATGAGGCTTGGTACTCCTCCAAGTGACTCTTGATGTAGTCCATGCCCAAACACAGAATACAGGAACCATTAAGCTTATATGAAGAGAACTGTATTTCTCTTTAACCTTGTAAAACCATAATTATCACTTTGGAATTTCCCACGGTCTCCTAGTTGCAACAACATTTTTTTAGATTAACTGGCAGGATCAGAAAAGGTTCTTTGCAAGGTTTCCTTATCAATTAAACACTTGCCAATAAAATAAATGATTTAAATTACTTACCCAACCTTAGCAAATCCTAATTGCTTGTCCACGATGTGCGAAACTTCGGAAGTAAAATTGCAGCAGCAATGAGTTCAGGGTCAGTAAGCATGTCAGGAAAACGCCGCTGTATTCCTTCTTGAAGGGCAGAGATCAGTGGCTGGCAGAACTTGGATGGCTTTTGGAGGCGGTCCAGCTTCACAGTCAGGACGGTTATAGTTGGTAACAGCCATCCCATGTGGACATCCACCTCTGCCTGCAACATGTTGGCTGCCTTGATACTGGGTTCATGGTTGATGCATATTCTGTCAAGAAAGCAAGTTCTGCAGGGCTGAACCTGTAATACACAGTATTGGAATATGCAGAATGTCAACAAGTGACAAGGAATTTGTCACACACCTACAGGGAGTGCAGAATTATTAGACAAGTTGTATTTTTGAGGAATAATTTTATTATTGAACAACAACCATGTTCTCAATGAACCCAAAAAACTCATTAATATCAAAGTTGAATGTTTTTGGAAGTAGTTTTTAGTTTGTTTTTATTTTTAGCTATTTTAGGGGGATATCTGTGTGTGCAGGTGACTATTACTGTGCATAATTAGGCAACTTAACAAAAAACAAATATATACCCATTTCAATTATTTATT
>NW_021629882.1:0-58891 GCF_900700375.1 Denticeps clupeoides
TCTCCCATTCAAGTACTAACCAGGCCCAAGCCTTCTTAGCTTCCGAGATCAGACGAGACCGGCGTTCTGGGCTGGTATGGCCGTAAGCATCTCTGCTTGAAAATCTTGGACTTTAAACAAACCCTAGGCTTGAAAAACATATCACAGAGTGAAAATACCTCTTACCTTACTTTAGATACAAACTACAAAGGGATGCAAAAAAACTTCATTTTAAAAAGTTTTTCAACAGTTAAAGCTTACAGCAACTGGTATTCCCAGAGGTCTCCCATCCAAGTACTAACCAGGCCCAAGCCTTCTTAGCTTCCGAGATCAGACGAGACCGGGCGTTCTTGGGCTGTATGGCCGTAAGCAATCTCTGCTTGAAATCTTGGACTTTAAACAACCTAGGCTTGAAAACATATCACAGAGTGAAAAATACCTCTTAACTTACTTTAGAAAAAAACTAACAAAGCGATGCAAAAAAAACTCATTTTAAAAAAGTTTTTCAACAGTAAAGCACCTGGTACTCCCAGGAGGTCTCCCATCCAAGTACTAACCAGGCCCAAGCCTTCTTAGCTTCCGAGATCAGACGAGACCGGGCGTTCTTGGGCTGGTATGGCCGTAAAGCAATCTCTGCTTGAAAATCTTGGACTTTAAACAACCTAGGCTTGAAAACATATCACAGAGTGAAAACACCTCTTGACTTACTTTAGATAAAAACTAATAAAGCGATGCAAAAAAACTTCATTTTAAAAAGTTTTTCAACAGTTAAAGCTTACAGCACCTGGTATTCCCAGGAGGTCTCCCATCCAAGTACTAACCAGGCCCAAGCCTTCTTAGCTTCGGAGATCAGACGAGATCCGGCGTTCTTGGGCTGGTATGGCCGTAAGCAATCTCTGCTTGAAAATCTTGGACTTTAAACAACCTAGGCTTGAAAACATATCACAGAGTGAAAATACCTCTTAACTTACTTTAGATAAAAACTACACAAAGCGATGCAAAAAAACTTCATTTTAAAAAGTTTTTCAACAGTTAAAGCTTACAGCACCTGGTATTCCCAGGAGGTCTCCCATTCAAGTACTAACCTGGCCCAAGCCTTCTTAGCTTCCGATATCAGACGAGACCGGGCGTTCTTGGGCTGGTATGGCCGTAAGCAATCTCTGCTTGAAAATCTTGGACTTTAAACAACCTAGGCTTGAAAACATATCACAGAGTGAAAATACCTCTTAACTTACTTTAGATAAAAACTAACAAAGGGATGCAAAAAAACTTCATTTTAAAAAGTTTTTCAACAGTTAAAGCACCTGGTATTCCCATGAGGTCTCCCATCCAAGTACTAACCAAGTCCAAGCCTTCTTAGCTTCTGAGATCAGACGAGACCGGGCGTTCTTGGGCTGGTATGGCCGTAAGCAATCTCTGCTTGAAAATCTTGGACTTTAAACAACCTAGGCTTGAAAACATATCACAGAGTGAAAATAACTCTTAACTTACTTTAGAAAAAAACTAACAAAGCGATGCAAAAAAAACTCATTTTAAAAAGTTTTTCAACAGTTAAAGCACCTGGTATTCCCATGAGGTCTCCCATCCAAGTACTAACCAAGTCCAAGCCTTCTTAGCTTCTGAGATCAGACGAGACCGGGCGTTCTTGGGCTGGTATGGCCGTAAGCAATCTCTGCTTGAAAATCTTGGACTTTAAAACAACCTAGGCTTGAAAACATATCACCGAGTGAAAATAACTATTAACTTACTTTAGAAAAAATTAACAAAGCGATGCAAGAAAAATTCATTTAAAAAAGTTTTTTCAACAGTTAAAGCTTACAGCACCTGGTATTCCCAGGAGGTCTCCCATCCAAGTACTAACCAGGCCCAGCCTTCATAGCTTCCAAGATCAGACGAGACCGGGCGTTCTTGGGCTGGTATGGCCGTAAGCAATCTCTGCTTGAAAATCTTGACTTTAAACAACCTAGGCTTGAAAACATATCACAGAGTGAAAATACCTCTTAACTTACTTTAGAAAAAAACTAACAAAGCGATGCAAAAAAAACTCATTTTAAAAAAGTTTTTCAACAGTTAAAGCTTAAAGCACCTGGTATTCCCATGAGGTCTCCCATCCAAGTACTAACCAAGTCCAAGCCTTCTTAGCTTCTGAGATCAGACGAGACCGGGCGTTCTTGGGCTGGTATGGCCGTAAGCAATCTCTGCTTGAAAATCTTGGACTTTAAACAACCTAGGCTTGAAAACATATCACCGAGTGAAAATAACTATTAACTTACTTTAGAAAAAAATTTACAAAGCGATGCAAGAAAAATTCATTTAAAAAAGTTTTTCAACAGTTAAAGCTTACAGCACCTGGTATTCCCAGGAGGTCTCCCATCCAAGTACTAACCAGGCCCAAGCCTTCATAGCTTCCAAGATCAGACGAGACCGGGCGTTCTTGGGCTGGTATGGCCGTAAGCAATCTCTGCTTGAAAATCTTGGACTTTAAACAACCTAGGCTTGAAAACATATCACAGAGTGAAATTACCCTCTTAATTTACTTTAGAAAAAAACTAAGAAAGCGATGCAAAAAACCTTCATTTTTAAAAAAAATTTCAACAGTTAAAGCTTACAGCACCTGGTATTTCCAGGAGGTCTGCCATTCAAGTACTAACCAGGCCCAAGCCTTCTTAGCTTCCGAGATCAGACGAGACCGGGCGTTCTTGGGCTGGTATGGCCGTAAGCAATCTCTGCTTGAAAATCTTGGACTTTAAACAGCCTAGGCTTGAAAACATATCACAGAGTGAAAATACCTCTTAACTTACTTTAGAAAAAAACTAACAAAGCGATGCAAAAAAACTTCATTTTAAAAAGTTTTTCAACAGTTAAAGCACCTGGTATTCCCAGGAGGTCTCCCATCCAAGTACTAACCAAGTCCAAGCCTTCTTAGCTTCCGAGATCAGACGAGAACGGGCGTTCTTGGGCTGGTATGGCCGTAAGCAATCTCTGCTTGAAAATCTTGGACTTTAAACAACCTAGGCTTGAAAACATATCACAGAGTGAAAATAACTATTAACTTACTTTAGAAAAAAACTAACAAAGCGATGCAAGAAAAATTCATTTCAAAAAGTTTTTCAACAGTTAAAGCTTACAGCACCTGGTATTCCCAACAGGTCTCCCATCCAAGTACTAACCAGGCCCAAGCCTTCTTAGCTTCCGAGATCAGACGAGACAGGGCGTTCTTGGGCTGGTATGGCCGTAAGCAATCTCTGCTTGAAAATCTTGGACTTTAAACAGCCTAGGCTTGAAAACATATCACAGAGTGAAAATACCTCTTAACTTACTTTAGAAAAAAACTAACCAAGCGATGCAAAAAAAATTCATTTTAAAAAGTTTTTCAACAGTTAAAGCTTACAGCACCTGGTAATCCCTTGAGGTCTCCCATCCAAGTACTAACCAGGCCCAAGCCTTCTTAGCTTCCGAGATCAGACGAGACCGGGCGTTTTTGGGCTGGTATGGCCGTAAGCAATCTCTGCTTGAAAATCTTGGACTTTAAACAACCTAGGCTTGAAAACATATCACAGAGTGAAAATACCTCTTAACTTACTTTAGAAAAAAAACTAACAAAGCGATGCAAAAAAAATTCATTTAATACGGCCCATACCAACCCAAGAACGCCCGGTCTCATCTGATCTCGGAAGCTAAGAAGGCTTGGGCCTGGTTAGTACTTGGATGGGAGACCTCCTGGGAATACCAGGTGCTGTAAGCTTTAACTGTTGAAAAACTTTTTAAAATGAAGTATTTTTGCATCGCTTTGTTCGTTTTTTTCTAAAGGAAGTTAAGAGGTATTTTCACTCTGTGATATGTTTTCAAGCCTAGGTTGTTTAAAGTCCAAGATTTTCAAGCAGAGATTGCTTACGGCCATACAAGCCCAAGAACGCCCGGTCTCGTCTGATCTTGGAAGCTAAGAAGGCTTGGGCCTGGTTAGTACTTGGATGGGAGACCTCCTGGGAATACCAGGTGCTCTAAGCTTTAACTGTTGAAAAACTTTTTAAAATGAAGTTTTTAATGCATCGCTTTGTTAGTTTTTTCTAAAGTAAGTTAAGAGGTATTTTCACTCTGTGATATGTTTTCAAGCCTAGGTTGTTTAAAGTCCAAGATTTTCAAGCAGAGATTGCTTACGGCCATACCAGCCCAAGAACGCCCGGTCTCGTCTGATCTCGGAAGCTAAGAAGGCTTGGGCCTGGTTAGTACTTGGATGGGAGACCTCCTGGGAATACCAGGTGCTGTAAGCTTTAACTGTTGAAAAACTTTTTAAAATGAAGTTTTTTTGCATCGCTTTGTTAGTTTTTTCTAAAGTAAGTTAAGAGGTATTTTCACTCTGTGATATGTTTTCAAGCCTAGGTTGTTTAAAGTCCAAGATTTTCAAGCAGAGATTGCTTACGGCCATACCAGCCCAAGAACGCCCGGTCTCGTCTGATCTCGGAAGCTAAGAAGGCTTGGGCCTGGTTAGTACTTGGATGGGAGACCTCCTGGGAATACCAGGTGCTGTAAGCTTTAACTGTTGAAAACTTTTTAAAATGAAGTTTTTTTTGCATCGCTTTGTTAGTTTTTTCTAAAGTAAGTTAAGAGGTATTTTCACTCTGTGATATGTTTTCAAGCCTAGGTTGTTTAAAGTCCAAGATTTTCAAGCAGAGATTGCTTACGGCCATACCAGCCCAAGAACGCCCGGTCTCGTCTGATCTCGGAAGCTAAGAAGGCTTGGGCCTGGTTAGTACTTGGATGGGAGACCTCCTGGGAATACCAGGTGCTGTAAGCTTTAACTGTTGAAAAACTTTTTAAAATGAAGTTTTTTTGCATCGCTTTGTTAGTTTTTTTCTAAAGTAAGTTAAGAGGTATTTTCACTCTGTGATATGTTTTCAAGCCTAGGTTGTTTAAAGTCCAAGATTTTCAAGCAGAGATTGCTTACGGCCATACCAGCCCAAGAACGCCCGGTCTCGTCTGATCTCGGAAGCTAAGAAGGCTTGGGCCTGGTTAGTACTTGGATGGGAGACCTCCTGGGAATACCAGGTGCTGTAAGCTTTAACTGTTGAAAAACTTTTTAAAATGAAGTTTTTTTGCATCGCTTTGTTAGTTTTTTTCTAAAGTAAGTTAAGAGGTATTTTCACTCTGTGATATGTTTTCAAGCCTAGGTTGTTTAAAGTCCAAGATTTTCAAGCAGAGATTGCTTACGGCCATACCAGCCCAAGAACGCCCGGTCTCGTCTGATCTCGGAAGCTAAGAAGGCTTGGGCCTGGTTAGTACTTGGATGGGAGACCTCCTGGGAATACCAGGTGCTGTAAGCTTTAACTGTTGAAAAACTTTTTAAAATGAAGTTTTTTTGCATCGCTTTGTTAGTTTTTTTCTAAAGTAAGTTAAGAGGTATTTTCACTCTGTGATATGTTTTCAAGCCTAGGTTGTTTAAAGTCCAAGATTTTCAAGCAGAGATTGCTTACGGCCATACCAGCCCAAGAACGCCCGGTCTCGTCTGATCTCGGAAGCTAAGAAGGCTTGGGCCTGGTTAGTACTTGGATGGGAGACCTCCTGGGAATACCAGGTGCTGTAAGCTTTAACTGTTGAAAAACTTTTTAAAATGAAGTTTTTTTGCATCGCTTTGTTAGTTTTTTTCTAAAGTAAGTTAAGAGGTATTTTCACTCTGTGATATGTTTTCAAGCCTAGGTTGTTTAAAGTCCAAGATTTTCAAGCAGAGATTGCTTACGGCCATACCAGCCCAAGAACGCCCGGTCTCGTCTGATCTCGGAAGCTAAGAAGGCTTGGGCCTGGTTAGTACTTGGATGGGAGACCTCCTGGGAATACCAGGTGCTGTAAGCTTTAACTGTTGAAAAACTTTTTAAAATGAAGTTTTTTTGCATCGCTTTGTTAGTTTTTTCTAAAGTAAGTTAAGAGGTATTTTCACTCTGTGATATGTTTTCAAGCCTAGGTTGTTTAAAGTCCAAGATTTTCAAGCAGAGATTGCTTACGGCCATACCAGCCCAAGAACGCCCGGTCTCGTCTGATCTCGGAAGCTAAGAAGGCTTGGGCCTGGTTAGTACTTGGATGGGAGACCTCCTGGGAATACCAGGTGCTGTAAGCTTTAACTGTTGAAAAACTTTTTAAAATGAAGTTTTTTTGCATCGCTTTGTTAGTTTTTTTCTAAAGTAAGTTAAGAGGTATTTTCACTCTGTGATATGTTTTCAAGCCTAGGTTGTTTAAAGTCCAAGATTTTCAAGCAGAGATTGCTTACGGCCATACCAGCCCAAGAACGCCCGGTCTCGTCTGATCTCGGAAGCTAAGAAGGCTTGGGCCTGGTTAGTACTTGGATGGGAGACCTCCTGGGAATACCAGGTGCTGTAAGCTTTAACTGTTGAAAAACTTTTTAAAATGAAGTTTTTTTGCATCGCTTTGTTAGTTTTTTTCTAAAGTAAGTTAAGAGGTATTTTCACTCTGTGATATGTTTTCAAGCCTAGGTTGTTTAAAGTCCAAGATTTTCAAGCAGAGATTGCTTACGGCCATACCAGCCCAAGAACGCCCGGTCTCGTCTGATCTCGGAAGCTAAGAAGGCTTGGGCCTGGTTAGTACTTGGATGGGAGACCTCCTGGGAATACCAGGTGCTGTAAGCTTTAACTGTTGAAAAACTTTTTAAAATGAAGTTTTTTTGCATCGCTTTGTTAGTTTTTTCTAAAGTAAGTTAAGAGGTATTTTCACTCTGTGATATGTTTTCAAGCCTAGGTTGTTTAAAGTCCAAGATTTTCAAGCAGAGATTGCTTACGGCCATACCAGCCCAAGAACGCCCGGTCTCGTCTGATCTCGGAAGCTAAGAAGGCTTGGGCCTGGTTAGTACTTGGATGGGAGACCTCCTGGGAATACCAGGTGCTGTAAGCTTTAACTGTTGAAAAACTTTTTAAAATGAAGTTTTTTTGCATCGCTTTGTTAGTTTTTATCTAAAGTAAGTTAAGAGGTATTTTCACTCTGTGATATGTTTTCAAGCCTAGGTTGTTTAAAGTCCAAGATTTTCAAGCAGAGATTGCTTACGGCCATACCAGCCCAAGAACGCCCGGTCTCGTCTGATCTCGGAAGCTAAGAAGGCTTGGGCCTGGTTAGTACTTGGATGGGAGACCTCCTGGGAATACCAGGTGCTGTAAGCTTTAACTGTTGAAAAACTTTTTAAAATGAAGTTTTTTTGCATCGCTTTGTTAGTTTTTTTCTAAAGTAAGTTAAGAGGTATTTTCACTCTGTGATATGTTTTCAAGCCTAGGTTGTTTAAAGTCCAAGATTTTAAAGCAGAGATTGCTTACGGCCATACCAGCCCAAGAACGCCCGGTCTCGTCTGATCTCGGAAGCTAAGAAGGCTTGGGCCTGGTTAGTACTTGGATGGGAGACCTCTTGGGAATACCAGGTGCTCTAAGCTTTAACTGTTGAAAAACTTTTTAAAATGAAGTTTTAATGCATCGCTTTGTTAGTTTTTTTCTAAAGTAAGTTAAGAGGTATTTTCACTCTGTGATATTTTTTCAAGCCTAGATTGTTTAAAGTCCAAGATTTTCAAGCAGAGATTTCTTACCGCCATACCAGCCCAAGAACGCCCGGTCTCGTCTGATCTCGGAAGCTAAGAAGACTTGGGCCTGGTTAGTACTTGGGTGGCAGACCTCCTGGAAATACCAGGTGCAATAAGCTTTAACTGTTGAAATTTTTTTTAAAAATGAAGGTTTTTTGCATCGCTTTGTTAGTTTTTTTCTAAAGAAAGTTAAGAGGTATTTTCACTCTGTGATATGTTTTCAATCCTAGATTGTTTAAAGTCCAAGATTTTCAAGCAGAGATTGCTTACGGCCATACCAGCCCAAGAACGCCCGGTCTCGTCTGATCTCGGAAGCTAAGAAGGCTTCGGCCTGGTTAGTACTTGGATGGGAGACCTCCTGGAAATACCAGGTGCTGTAAGCTTTAACTGTTGAAATTTTTTTTAAAAATGAAGGTTTTTTGCATCGCTTTGTTAGTTTTTTTCTAAAGTACGTTAAGAGGTATTTTCACTCTGTAATATGTTCTCAAGCATAGGTTGTTTAAAGTCCAAGATTTTCAAGCAGAGATTGCTTACGGCCATACCAGCCCAAGAACGCCCGGTCTCGTCTGATCTCGGAAGCTAAGAAGGCTTGGGCCTGGTTTGTACTTGGATGGGAGAAGCCTGGGAATACCAGGTTCTGTAAGCTTTAACTGTTGAAAAACTTTTTAAAATGAAGTTTTTTGTCATCGCTTTGTTAGTTTTTTTCTAAAGTAGGTTAAGAGGTATTTTCACTCTGTGATATGTTTTCAAGCCTAGGCTGTTTAAAGTCCAAGATTTTCAAGCAGAGATTGCTTACGGCCATACCAGCGCAAGAACGCCCGGTCTCGTCTGATCTCGGAAGCTAAGAAGGCTTGGGCCTGGTTAGTACTTGGATGGTAGACCTGTTGGGAATACCAGGTGCTGTAAGCTTTAACTGTTGAAAAACTTTTTGAAATGAATTTTTTCTTGCATCGCTTTGTTAGTTTTTTTCTAAAGTAAGTTAATAGTTATTTTCACTCTGTGATATGTTTTCAAGCCTAGGTTGTTTAAAGTCCAAGATTTTTAAGCAGAGATTGCTTACGGCCATACCAGCCCAAGAACGCCCGGTCTCGTCTGATCTCGGAAGCTAAGAAGGCTTGGGCCTGGTTAGTACTTGAATGGCAGACCTCCTGGAAATACCAGGTGCTGTAAGCTTTAACTGTTGAAATTTTTTTTTTTTAATACCTATTAACTTACTTTAGAAAAAAATTAACAAAGCGATGCAAGAAAAATTCATTTTAAAAAGTTTTTCAACAGTTAATGCTTACAGCACCTGGTATTCCCAGGAGGTCTCCCATCCAAGTACTAACCAGGCCCAAACCTTCTTAGCTTCCGAGATCAGACGAGACCGGGCGTTCTTGGGCTGGTATGGCCATAAGCAATCTCTGCTTGAAAATCTTGGACTTTAAACAACCTAGGCTTGAAAACATATCACAGAGTGAAAATACCTATTAACTTACTTTAGAAAAAAATTAACAAAGCGATGCAAGAAAAATTCATTTTAAAAAGTTTTTCAACAGTTAAAGCTTACAGCACCTGGTATTCCCAGGAGGTCTCCCATCCAAGTACTAACCAGGCCCAAGCCTTCTTAGCTTCCAAGATCAGACGAGACCGGGCGTTCTTGGGCTGGTATGGCCGTAAGCAATCTCTGCTTGAAAATCTTGGACTTTAAACAACCTAGGCTTTAAAACTTATCACAGAGTGAAAATACCTCTTAACTTACTTTAGAAAAAAAAAAAAAAACGATGCAAAAAAACTTCATTTTAAAAAGTTTTTCAACAGTTAAAGCTTACAGAACTTGGTATTCCCAGGAGGTCTCCCATCCAAGTACTAACCAGGCCCAAGCCTTCTTAGCTTCCGAGATCCGGTCATTAGAATGGGGGTAAAATAATATTTAAGTGGTTTTGGACGAGACACAGTTGGAGTTTTTAGAAACTGGTGATCTACTGTCATGCACAACCATATGTAGGGTTTACCAGGTCTGAAAAAGAGAAAAGATCCGGTTAGCAACAGTTGTGTAGACAAAAAGCCTTGTTGATGTCACAGGATTAAGGGCAGACTCAAAATGTCAGAACAACCAATGTATGTGGACAGTGTTGGGGAGTGATGGAATGCATGTACCGTTTAAATGAGTGATAATCAGAATACAGTTACTTTGCTAAAATAAATGTATACACGGCTGTCTGATCAGCGCTGCCACCAGGACGACCATCTGCCCGTTCCAGAGCAAGCACAAGTGTGCGTAATAGTGCGCGTAACAGTGCCAAACGTTACCACAAAACATTCCATTTTCTCCAAGTACAGTATGAGTGCAAGGAATAATTAATTCATGCATTTTTATAATAATTTTAATAATAATTATCTCGGTATTGTTCACTGATAAGACCTGATAAGACCTCATTATTTAGTAAACTTAGTGTTTGTTTTTTTGCAAGCATTAGAAAAGCAGCACCTCATATGTTTATGCCAATTGTTAGCCAATTATTGGATTTTTGGGGGGGATTTAAGTTTTTCAACCAAACAGTTCAGCACTGACACCTTAGAGGGTTCTTGTAAATGGCCATGAAGTAATGTTGCTTGCATTAAAACATATATTGTCTTGTGTTTAAAAAGATATGTGGTGGTTGTCATATGTTGTCATTGTCACATTAAGTTTAAAATATCTGATTTGTATTGAAGGATCTTTAGTATTTTTAAGTTATTTGTGGAAGAGTAATATTGACAGTAAATGCCAAAAAGTATATTTAATTTTTTTTTTATTCTACTTTATTAACTAGAAAACTGAAGACTGGAGAATTATCAAAACAATTTAACATTCTGTTGGTAGGGTCAAAATGTGGTGTAATGAACATGTAAGCATGGATGCATCCAACCCTGGATCTAGTGGTTCAGGCTGGTGTTGGTCTCTCAGGGTGTCCATGTAACTACCGATTGTAAGTCACTCTGGATAAGGCTGTCTGATAAATACCATAGATGTACACATAAATTAGTATTGCTGCTGACATGTCCATTCCCTTATTACCACAGTGTACCCCCCCCCCCTTTTTTTATTTTGATGGCTACTTAAATACAGCATAATACACCAAGTCACAAAGCTCAAACTATCTCAGACTAGTTACTTTAACATGACATTGAGTTCGCTGTACTCTACATTCACCAGGTCTCAATCCAAACAGAACACCTTCGGATATTGGCTTCGGATATCATAGACAACCAGCAGACAAATCTGCCGCAGCTACATGATGCTATCATGTCTGTATGGACCAATATATCTGAGGAATATTTCCACACCTTTTTGAGGCTATGCCATGAAGAATAAGGTGGTTCTAAAGGCATAAGGTGGTCACCCGAGTACTAACGAGGTCTACCTAATAATATGACCAGCGAGAATCAATCATACAGATAGAAAATCTGCGAACAATGAAGCACTTCAGCATCAGAAGGATAAAAAAATACAAATATACTGTAGAAAAAAATATACAAATAAATGAAACTTTAAATTCTTTGATATTATAGCCCTAAAGTTGCATGCCCCCTCCCTAAAAATCACACCCCTTGATACGATTTCAGAAAATATGAAATTGTTAACATGAGAAATTTATTTGAAGTTACTTGATAATAATATTAAAAACCATGTCTAAAATATATATATGTCTGATGTGAACTATATTAAAAAGTGGTTAGAAAGTGTGTAGGTATATATTTTCAATATTATCATCACATAATCCATTGTGGAAAAACATGATTAAAAAGAATGTTGAAAAGTTTTTTCAAAGTTCATAAATATATCAGTTTGATAAACAGAAGTCTGTGTGAGGTTCATTAAATAGAAATTATAGTTTGTTAACGTTTTTGTGCGGCATATCTTCTGAAAACCAAAGATGAGACACCTTTGGAGAACGGTTGGTTCATAAAACAGTGTTACGATTAGTTTTTGTGTGGCATATCATCTGAAAACCATAGATGAGACACCTTTGGAGAAAGGTTTGTTAATAAATCAGCATTATGATTAGTTTTATTTTGGCATGGAAAAGTCTGTTTCTGTGTGTGTGTGTGTGTGTGTGTGTGTGTGTGTGTGTGTGTGTGTGTGTGAACAGGTTATGTCCTGTGTCAATGGTGTGATGCTTCCTACATACCATTATGTGATGTATCTTTTGGGAAATGACTGATGGGATACCATATTCAGTAAGTATATTAACAGTGTTTGCGTTGTATTAAAATTAGTATTGTGTTTAGTATGTGTTTAACACTGAAACAATAGGTTGAGTAAATCCTTGAGTGAAAAACAAGGTTTCTGTTTTAAAAGATAGTCTAAAGGTGTGTGAACTGTGGGTCTGTGTCATTGATATGAGGGGTTCGTAAACCACCAAGATAGTCATTTTTGCAAACATCAGTTTCAAGCGAGCACTAAATAGTAGTTGGTTATCTGCTGGGTGGTGAAGATCTTGTTACTGCCAATGAGGAGCGGTCACAAGCTGGGATGGTTTCAGAGGAAATTAACTTTGTTAATAAATGTAGGATTTTATTTTCTGAAAAGAATCTTGAAAAAAAAAATTCATGTTCATAAATATATCAGTTTGATAAACAAAAGTCTGTGTATGGTTCAACTAAATAAAAATGAGAGTTTATTAACGTTTTGTGTGTCATATCATCTGAAAACCATAAATGAAATACCCCTGGCTTGTTCATAAAACAGCGTGACGATTAGTTTTATTTAAGCAAGGAAAAGAAAAAGTCTGTTTTTTATTTGAAGTTACTTGATAATAATAATAAAAAATCATGTCTAAAATATATATATGTCTGATGTGAACTACAACAACTACAAAAAGTGGTTAGAAGTGTGTAGGTATATTTTTCAATATTAACATTACATAATCCAAAGTGGAAAAAAAAAACATGATTAAAAAGAATAGTGGTTTTCAACGTTTTAAAGGTTTGTTCATAAAACAGTGTTATGATTAGTTTTATTTTAGCAAGAAAAAGAAAAAGTCTGTGTGTGTGTGTGTGTGTGTGTGTGTGTGTGTGTGTGTGTGCGTGCCAGTGATGTGATGCCTCCTACATACCATTGTGTGATGTATCTTTTGGAAAAACGACTGAATGTGTTGTATATTTAAAATAAGTATTGTGTTTAAACTTGTTTTTCTTTAACTAGAAATCATTTTAAACCATATATCATTAAAATATGGTTTTAAAAATAGTCTAAGTGTGTGTGTGTGTGTGTGTGTCAATATGAGACTCTGCAAGGTGTCGGGGAAGAATGTGAGATGAAACCGGGAAGGGAAGTGCGGTGGGGAAAGGGATGGCTTTGGGAGAAATGGGGTCATAAGCCATTAGCAATGGCCATAGTTGTAAACAAGTGATAAGACATCTGTTTTAAAAGTTAGTCTAAGTGTATATGACATCTGTAATGTGACACAAGGGAGAGAGCGATAGAGTGGGGCGAGAAGGTGCTGTGATGCTTCCTACATACAAAATGGGATTCTACCATATTCAGTCAGTATATGAATAGCGTATGCGTTTGTATTTTTAAAATAAGTTTGTGTAAGTATTGTGTTTAAACGTGTTAAACACTGAAACAGTAGGTTGAGTAAAACCAAACACTTAAAAATAAGGTTTCTGTTTTAAAAGTAGAGCTATACCGGTTTATGACCTCTCCCACAACAGCCATAGTCTGTAAACAAGTGATATGACATCTGTGTTTTTAAAAGCTTGTCTAAGTGATTATATGACATCTAAGACTGTGAGAGGATGCGCTGGGTGTCCAAGGGTGAGAGAGGGGAGAGGGAAGGAGGTCATAAATTACGCGCTGGGTGTCCAGGTGGAGAAGGGGAGAAGGTAGAAGGGTAGGAGGTCATAAATTACGCGCTGGGTGTCCGGTGGAGAAGGGGAGAAGGTAGAAGGGTAGGTGGTCATAAATCATGCGCTTTTTCCTTATGCTGATATGTCATCAATCATTTTTGACATAAAGTATATTTTAATCACTACTTATACAGATACATATTTATGTTATTTTTTTGTGATGCTATTACCTTCTGCTTCTGTCACTTTCTGCCGTGACAAGTGCAATTTCCCACTTGTGGGACTAATAAAGGTTTATCTTATCTTATCTTGCACTGGGACTGCTGTACAGGACCTCAATTTCGTCGTGCTGTAGTACTAAGTATGATTGTGCAATGACAATAACGTCTTTAAACTTAACTTTTTTCTCTGGCATTAGATTGAACAATGAAAGTCTCAGAAACGTCAATTTGCACGTCAATAAATGTTTTTGATTAGTCGCTAATAGGGCTTGCCATGATGCATATTTAAAACTATTTTCAATTTGTTACTTTTAAAAGCTATTTAAAATACAGAGACTTTTCCCGTCCACGTCGAATGGTGTAATATCATGCAAGTTAAAGGGAATAAATTGGATAATGAATCCAATGAGTGGATGCAAATTTTTCGACCAATGGTCTCCATGGCAACAGGTCAGTAACGGTCAGTCCGATTAATCAACGTGCTCCACTTCCACAACTCTGGTCGACCCGAAGCGGTTTACCTGCGCCAACAAAGAGAGACTGCGAGCGGGTCTGCAGATCCTCCCAGACGTTCAGGTAAAGCAGACTGTGATTTGTTCTGGAACTGTCTCTGGAACGTACTCAGCTCTTAGTGATGGCACACAGCTTCACGGTTAGAACTCTGTCAGGTTCTACAAGTGAAAGTGAAGTGATTGTCATTGTGAAACACCGCAGCACAGCACACGGTGACACGGTGAAACGTGTCCTCTGTATTTAACCGTCACCCTTGGTGAGCAGTGGGCACCATGACAGGCGCCCGGGGAACAGCTTGTGGGGACCGTGCTTTGAACCAGGGGACCTTGGTGGTTCGGCATCCACACCTGCAACCTTCCGATTACGGGGCCACACTTAAACCATGTCGCCATAATACAGCTAAAAAACTCAATGTTGCAGGTGAGAACTTAAACAGACCAATCAGGACATGAGAAGAATCATGTCTAGCTGCCCTAAATAGATCTTTCATACAAGACACAGTTAGAAATGATGATGAGCACTTTATTACACTGTGTCATATTTTACAATTACGGCATTTGGCAGAGCGACTTACAACGTGCTTTCAAGTTACCATGGATGAAGAGATCAATTCCGGTTCACTAGGACCCCAACTATGAATACAATCTTTTTATTCACTCTGTTCTAGTTTCTATACAGAAGTCAGACGAGAAGAAGGTTACAAGTTAATCTAAATCTTCTCTAAAGAGGAAGGTCTTGAGCTGCCGTGTGAAGGTGCTCAGTGACTGAGCTGGAAGTTCATTCCACCACCGAGGGGCCAAGACGGAGAAGAGTCTAGATGAGCGTCTTCCTTTTACCTTCAGAGATGGAGGGACCAGGCGAGCAGTACTGGAGGCTCGGAGTATACCAGGTGCAGTGTGAGGTGTAATAAGGGCTGTGAGGTAGGATGGTGCTACTCCATGTTTGGCTTTGTAGGCCAGCATCAGTATTTAGAACCTGATGCGTGCAGCTACTGGGAGCCGGTGGAGGGAACGTAGCAGAGGGGCGGTGTGGAGAACTTGGGAAGGTTGAACATCAGTCGTGCTGCTTTGTCCTGTATGAGTTGTAGAGGTCGGATGGTACATAGAGGTAGATTCTTGTTTACTGCCACTTTCACTTTTTAATCATTATTATTGGTGTGTTTTACACTTGGCCAACACACTCGCGTCTGAACCAGAAGAGCACCAAGTTCCAGGTTCAAACCCCACTTACTACCATCGTGTCCCTCTGTCCCCAGGGGGACTGTCCCCGTCACTACTGAATGTAAATGTGTTGTTACGGAACACGTAAAATAATATAGTTGTATATAATCCAAGTGAAATATAGTACATGGTGAACTATACAACATGGTTTTTAATGTTTGTCTTGTGTTTTGGACGTGTGAAGCTCAAGAAAGTCAAAGGAGATTTCATTCATCTTTTCTATATAGATTCTTTATTTGCATTTTGTAATAACGCTCATGTTACGCTCGCCTTTGCGATGTCCGCATAGCTGCGTCCTGTTCACCAGCCTCCCAGATCAACCTGGACAGCCTGGTTCTTGTACTGTTTTCTTTTCTCCACATCTCCTTGTGAAGCTTCTCGAAGATGCTCCAGTGCTGCTCTCATGTACGCGGTCTGCACGAGTTGCCCACACAGTTCCTTCTCCCTTCTGAGGAGGACCTTCAGGGTTTCCTCAATCTCCTGCCTCTTGCTTGTATTGTTTAAGTCCTGGAAACGTTTTTCCAGTTCGTTCCTGGTAGATGTTTCTTCGAGGAGCACTTTTTCAAGTTCTTCTCGTGCTCTGTGCTCATGGTCACGTTCGGCTGTCATCATCTCAAGTTCCTTTTTCATTTGCTGGAGCGTCTCCTCGTGGAGACTGTCTTTGCTCTCCAGCTGATGACGGAACTTTGTCTCTGTCTCCAGGAGAAGCCTCTCTGCCTCTTTCCTGCTTTCTCTTTTTGCTTCAAGCTCTTTTTCAGCTTTCTCTCTCCTGCTCTGCTCATCTGTCATTTGACTTCTCAGCGTTTCCTGCTCCTTCTTCTCGTTCTGCAGCGTCTCTTCATAAAGAGCCTGCATGCTCCCCAGCTGCGTATGGAGCTGTGTCTCCATCTCCATCTGCTTTCCAGTTTCTCTCACGTTACAGAAACGCCTTTCTGCTTCTTCTCTGTTGTGTCTCTCCACGTTCAGCTGTGCTTCAAGCTCCTCACATTGCAGCCGTTCCAGATCTTGTTCTTCTCTCAGTCTTTCTTTTACTTCATTCTCAGCCTCCTGGATGGCAATTTGCCTCAGCTCTTCACGCCAAGCCAGGCTGTTCTGTGTCGTGTCACGAATAGCCATCTCCAGATTATTATTAGAGGCCATGAACATCTCCTCCACTTCTTTACGATGACCGGGATCCCTTTCCAGGAATGTCTCCGTCACCGCCTCGAGTGTGCCGAGCTGTTCCCCGAACACCTCAACCTGACCCATCTGAGCTGATTTCAGATCGGTCATTTTGGGCTCAACGGAAACGTTCTTCTTGAAGAAGCGACGCTTGGTCCACCTAACAAACTTCTTCCACGCCTTCATTTCTCTACCTCTATACTGAACTCTCGTAAATCTGAAATGATTTAGTTCTTCACGGCTCACCTCTTAAATAGAGCGAAGCTGATGATGTCACTTTTTTTTCAGCCAATCAGATGGAGGAACAAGATCTTAAGAACATTGTGATTGGCTGGTTTCACTCAGCTGATTACGCTACAGAACAAGAGCTCAGAAACATTGTGATTGGCTGAAAAAAATGATATCAGCCAATCACATTAATTCTGGGCTCTTGTTCTTGCTGAAAAAAAAGTGCCTCTCTGGACAGTGAATCAGGAGGAAACCCACACCGAGACAGAAGAACATGTAAACTCCACACACACAAGGTGCTGTCAACGCTATTTGTCCCAAATCAAATTACTGCCACTTTCACTTTTTAATCATTATTATTGGTGTGTTTTACACTTGACTAACACGCTCGCGTCTGAACCGGAAGAGCACCAAGTTCCAGGTTCAAACCCCACTTAATACCATCGTGTCCCTCTGTCCCCAGGGGGACTGTCCCCGTCACTACTGAATGTGTTGTTACGGAACAAGTAAAATAATATAGTTGTATATATTCCAAGTGAAATATAGTACACAGTCAGTAAAAACATTTGTTTTGCACGTCATTAGTGTGAACATGGACACGCCCCCTACACAAATGGGCCAATCGGATACCAGTACAACTTTGATTCTACATTTTATTATTAGATCATTTGTACCGTGATATAAAATTATTTTTAATGTTTGTCTTGTGTTTTAGACGTGTCAGAAAGACTTTGGGCGGAACCAGATTTGTTTAGTTGTTTCTATCTGGTCCGGTTAGAGTGTGACACCTAATGAGCCACGCGTATTTTTCACATGTAAATGTGTGCGTTCATGACGGAAAGTAAGTGCTGAGGAGTGTTGTTCACACTCCTGTGTTCGATTCGTTTATCCTTTCATACTGTTTTATATGCAGAGAGAGAGTTTGTAATGTTTGGGAATTATTTAATTCTTATGCTAATTTCCGCCTGCTATTAGCGCTAAGCTAACGGGGTTCAATAATTTTCCTGTGTTTTAGCTGCCTATATTTATATTCTAGGTAAAATGTTCTAGTGCTGGTTAGCTGCTTATGTAGGATTGTATTGTCTGTTTCATGTTAGATTACTGTAAGCAGTGTTATTAATCAGTGTTGTGTATCATATCATGTTCTGTGGAGTGTTTGCTTATGTATGCTTTCTGTGTTTCTTGTAGACCACACACACACACAGACACACACACACACAGACACACACATACTTCGTTAATAAATAAGATAATTGATAAGCTGGCCTCCAGGCTCCTGATTCTCTGACCGGAATCAGATCCTATTGTCGCTTCACCAGTGTAACACGTCGTGGGAGTGGTAGAATCTACACGACAAGATGTGTGAAACTCAAGAAAGGCAAAGGAGATTTCATTCATTTTTTCTTTATAGATTCTTTATTTACCGAAATATCCTACTGTGTCTTCCTTTTACCTTCAGAGATGGAGGGACCAGGCGAGCAGTACTGGAGGCTCGGAGTATACCAGGTGCAGTGCGAGGTGTAATAAGGGTATTATAAATCATTATAAATCTGCTTGGCAGCAGAATCCCAGAATCTCTGTATTTAATCAGCTCAAGGTAATGTTGAGACGTGAGAGAAAGAAAGTCCAGATGCACACAAATAACTTGTGAAGCATAAGATTGACAGAGTGCTTGGTCTGAATTGTGCTGACTGTCTGGTTCCAGTTCTGGATTTTACATGGTAAACACATGTTGGAGAGTAACGGTGCCACGTCTGGGTGCAGCAGGAGCCCCAGCTGGCAGCACTCAGCCTGACAGCAGGGCTCTAACCATGGACAGGTGCTGCTGGGTAGGCATCCGTGGTTGGAGCCCTGTTAGAAGGAACCGACACTGATGCATCGATGTGGATCCTGAACTTTGATTTCAGTTCCTGGCAACCGCCACACGCCTGTTGGTTTGTTTTTCTTGGCTTCCTTTGTTTTGTCCCTCGTGCCTTTTTCTTTTGTGCGTATTAATAAATCCCATTTGCCCAGATGTCCCGTCTCTGCGCTTCCTTCCCCCGTCAGCCCGAGGTCGTGACAAACAGAGGTAAAATGTACAATGAGACAAGTTGACATTCAAACAAATCCTGTTCAATTTTCTGATATGTATTGTATTTCTTTTCATAAATTATTTGTTGTTCCGGCAGCTCAGGTGGCACTTTATTTTAAAAAGTCTATATTCGCCAGATCAAGTAAAGCATACATGTGCATGTTTTTGGTGTTATGTTTTGGTGTTTAATTATCATTATATTCGTGCATTTTCTAAAGATTCTGTTTTTGAATAAAGGGTTGGAAATGAATGCTTTTATTTATTCATAATTTATAAAAAATAATCGACAGATTAATTGACTATTAAAATGATTGTTAGTAGCAGCCATGCTTCTTTATTATCTGAAGATAAATCGAACATTAAGACTAACTGTGCTGTAAAACAAGTATTTGCTTTATTAGATATTTCTCCAGATTTTTTTGTTTTAAAGCCAAATGGCGTATGATGTAAGCCAGGACTTTATTAGGCCTCAGACCAAGTGATGATTATCACCATTTCACAGGGTGAAGAGCAGGAATCTGCCGAAGATGCAGTGATTACTCTCATCGTTGTAAAGTCGCTGGTTTCCAGGAAGACGCAGGTTAACCCAGTCTCCCGCCTCCAGCTGCAGAGTCACGCCGCCGACCAGGTAGGAGACGTGGTGGTCCATGTCGTACTCCCCCAGCAACATGATCCTCTGCTGGTTCCTGTACAGCGCTGTGTACATGGTGCGCGATGAGAGGATGTCCGCCACGGTGAACCTGAAGAAGTAAACGCCCTTCACTGGAGCGGTGAAGAACCCTGCAAGAACCATACAGAAAAATTCACTACAGTCAGATCTACTACCATGATGCACCTGTCAGGTTAAACAGGAGACTATCAGTCCCTGTTCACCACCGGACCGAACCACAAACCCTGGTGGACACCAGGGACTCCGCCTTCCAGTCCAAAGACAAAGAGGCTCAATTCTACAGGCCGAGCCAACCAGTCACGGGCCAGTAAGGAGCAAAACGAGCTGATTCAGAGAAGATGAACATGGCTGCCCGCTCCTCACCAACGGTGATGGTTTAAGCCTTTAAACCTGAGCCACACCGTGTGTGGTGTTTCACAAGGACAGACACTTAACTTTGACAAAGTGTGTTAAGAGGCTGGCACTGAGGTGTTTAAAGAATGTGACTCCCACTGACACCATGACTATGAGAAGATGCTGAGCACCTGTATTACTGCTGTAGGCGTTTCCAACATTGGTGATGATGTTCCTGAAGACCAAGTTCAGTTCGGAAGGTCCTGCTTGTACATACTCAGTATTAAATGTCAAAGCTGCTGAAAAGGCCACTTTGCCTCCTGTAAAGTGGAACAGAACCAAAAAAACATCACTGCTGATATTCAACTTTACAAAAAGACAAAAACATAATCATCTGATATGTAAGTAATTCTATTGATTTACATAGAATGATGACTAGAAAGTAACTTATATCCCAAATAAAAGGCACATCATATTTAAGGATATGACCCAATACTCATCATGTACAAATAGACAGATCTTTCATCACGATTACAATATGTATTCAGTATATAGCAATAATAATGTCATTTACCTGCATTCATGTTGTTCAGTTTCTCCACTTTGGTCTCCACTGATGTTAGTCTGGTCTTCAGTCCTCCAATCTCTGCATTCAGAGCAGAAAATATTAAAACCACAGTTCATCACATGATACCTGAGTTCTTCTGCTGCAGATCTTCTACTTGGTTCTTGACAGCTTTCAGCTCTGCTGCTTGTTCTGATGTAGGTGGAACACAAAAAATGAGCCAAATCTTCACCAAGAAAATATTAGAGATCATTTCAATCCAGCACCTGCATTCTGATGAGTCAGGTTCTCCACGTTCTGCTCATTGTCATCCATTTGGATCTTTAGAGCCGTCAGCTCTGCCACAAGTGCTGCAATAATGAAGGAATAATTCAGTACTTTATGGTAGATTATGGTATGGCTTATTTCTATAGGAGATTAAAGAGTTTTTATGACAGGATGGTCGCATATAACAGTTAATTTATATGGCTGTATATGGCAGTTTATGGCGGTATATAATAATTTATGGATGATTATGGTTGCATATAACAGTTAATTTATATGGCTGTATATAATAGTTTATGGCGGTATATGAATGTACATGACTGTATGTATGGATGTATAACAATGTATATTGATGAGATGTCGCTGATTGTTCCCATGCTCAGAATTACTGTAAAAAATTAAATGGTCACTCTTGTAAGCAGCTTGGATGTGAACGTTGGACTGTCTGTTCTGCATTACCTGCATTTTCCATCTTCAGATTCTCCAGGTCTTTCTGTACGTCGGACAGGACAGCATCTTGCGCTTATATACAAAATAATACAGATGTCTGTTATTCTAAATTATATCTACTCATACACTCTATTACATGTAGAGAATTGAATTAATGTACTGTTATTCTAACCTAAACTAATCATAACCAATGAATAATAATTCACTGTTTATGTTATTTATACAGTAATTACATGGAATTAATACTAAGTGTAATTAAATAATACTATTTGTATAGTATATTTTACACTATAATATTTGTCAAATGTCATTTATGCACCTGCATTCTCCTTCTTCATGTTCTCCACTTCATCCTTCATGGTCTTTATCTCCACATCTTGAGCTAAATAATGTAATAATGTAAATGTAAATGAGCTAAATACCAACATTAAAGTCTGTGAATGATGTTCATACTGGTCTCAGTGTTGTTGAATTAATATTGCACATTTAGAAGATGTGATTACCAGCGTTTTCTCTCTCCAGAACTTCCAGCCTCAGATCCAGCACCATGTCTTCAGGGTCCTTTAGGTTGGTCTTCACGTTCTCCAACTGGACTTCCTGAGCCAGCATCGTGTCCCGCAGGTAGTGGACCATGTTCCTCAGGTACTGCAGCTCAGCGTTGATGTCCTGCACAGGAATTTCTTTTTTTGTATTTAGAGGGTTGCTCTGGTTGTTCAGAGAAAGAGCTCTAAATGTGGAGAACAGCAGGAACAGCAAGGAGATGATGACCCTCATCTTCAACACAATCAGGTCAGCTTTCCACTCATCTAGACTCTTCTCCGTCTTGGCTCCTCGGTTGTGGAATGAACTTCCCCTTTAGGTCAGAACAGCTCAGTCACTGAGCACCTTCAAACGGCAGCTCAAGACCTTCCTCTTTAGAGAAGATTTAGATGAACTTGTGACCTTCTTCTTGTCTTCTGTACAGAATCTACAACAGAGTGAATAAAAAGATTGTATTCATAGTTGGGGGTCCTAGTGAACCAGAACTGACCACTTCATCCATGGTAACATGGAAGCAAGTTGTAAGTCGCTCTGGTTAAGGACGTCTGCCAAACGCCTTAAATGTAAATGTAAGCGGCCTCCTTTTTTTATAAAGACGAACTTATTCATTATTTACATTTAAGGCATTTGGCAGACGGCCGTATCCAGAGCCACTTACAACGTGCTTTCAAGTTACCATGGATGAAGAGATCAATTCCGGTTCACTAGGACCCCCAACTATGAATACAATCTTTTTATTCACTCTGTTCTAGTTTCTATACAGAAGTCAGACGAGAAGAAGGTTACAAGTTCATCTAAATCTTCTCTAAAGAGGAAGGTCTTGAGCTGCCGTGTGAAGGTGCTCAGTGACTGAGCTGGAAGTTCATTCCACCACCGAGGGGCCAAGACGGAGAAGGGTCTAGATGAGCGTCTTCCTTTTACCTTCAGAGATGGAGGGACCAGGCGAGCAGTACTGGAGGCTCAGAGTATACCAGGTGCAGTGTGAGGTGTAATAAGGGCTGTGAGGTAGGATGGTGCTACTCCATGTTTGGCTTTGTAGGCCAGCATCAGTATTTAGAACCTGATGCGTGCAGCTACTGGGAGCCGGTGGAGGGAACGTAGCAGAGGGGCGGTGTGGAGAACTTGGGAAGGTTGAACATCAGTCGTGCTGCTTCGTCCTGTATGAGTTGTAGAGGTCGGATGGTACATAGAGGTAGATTCTTGTTTACTGCCACTTTCGCTTTTTAATCATTATTATTGGTGTGTTTTACACTTGGCCAACACACTCGCGTCTGAACCAGAAGAGCACCAAGTTCCAGGTTCAAACCCCACTTACTACCATCGTGTCCCTCTGTCCCCAGGGGGACTGTCCCCGTCACTACTGAATGTAAATGTGTTGTTACGGAACACGTAAAATAATATAGTTGTATATAATCCAAGTGAAATATAGTACATGGTGAACTATACAACATGGTTTTTAATGTTTGTCTTGTGTTTTGGACGTGTGAAGCTCAAGAAAGTCAAAGGAGATTTCATTCATCTTTTCTATATAGATTCTTTATTTGCATTTTGTAATAACGCTCATGTTACGCTCGCCTTTGCGATGTCCGCATAGCTGCGTCCTGTTCACCAGCCTCCCAGATCAACCTGGACAGCCTGGTCCTTGTACTGTTTTCTTTTCTCCACGTCTCCTTGTGAAGCTTCTCGAAGATGCTGCAGTGCTGCTCTCATGTATGCGGTCTGCTCGAGTTGCCCACACAGTTCCTTCTGCCTTCTGAGGAGGACCTTCAGGGTTTCCTCAATCTCCTGCCTCTTGCTTGTATTGTTTAAGTCCTGGAAACGTTTTTCCAGTTCGTTCCTGGTAGATGTTTCTTCAAAGAGCACTTTTTCAAGTTCTTCTCGTGCTCTGTGCTCATGGTCACGTTCGGCTGTCATCATCTCGAGTTCCTTTTTCATTTGCTGGAGCGTCTCCTCGTGGAGACTGTCTTTGCTCTCCAGCTGATGACGGAACTTTGTCTCTGTCTCCAGGAGAAGCCTCTCTGCCTCTTTCCTGCTTTCTCTTTTTGCTTCAAGCTCTTTTTCAGCTTTCTCTCTCCTGCTCTGCTCATCTGTCATTTGACTTCTCAGCGTTTCCTGCTCCTTCTTCTCGTTCTGCAGCGTCTCTTCATAAAGAGCCTGCATGCTCCCCAGCTGCGTATGGAGCTGTGTCTCCATCTCCATCTGCTTTCCAGTTTCTCTCACGTTACAGAAACGCCTTTCTGCTTCTTCTCTGTTGTGTCTCTCCACGTTCAGCTGTGCTTCAAGCTCCTCACATTGCAGCCGTTCCAGATCTTGTTCTTCTCTCAGTCTTTCTTTTACTTCATTCTCAGCCTCCTGGATGGCAATTTGCCTCAGCTCTTCACGCCAAGCCAGGCTGTTCTGTGTCGTGTCACGAATAGCCATCTCCAGATTATTATTAGAGGCCATGAACATCTCCTCCACTTCTTTACGATGACCGGGATCCCTTTCCAGGAATGTCTCCGTCACCGCCTCGAGTGTGCCGAGCTGTTCCCCGAACACCTCAACCTGACCCATCTGAGCTGATTTCAGATCGGTCATTTTGGGCTCAACGGAAACGTCCTTCTTGAAGAAGCGACGCTTGGTCCACCTAACAAACTTCTTCCACGCCTTCCACGCCTTCATTTCTCTACCTCTATACTGAACTCTCGTAAATCTGAAATGATTTAGCTCTTCACGGCTCACCTCTTAAATAGAGCGAAGCTGATGATGTCACTTTTTTTTCAGCCAATCAGATGGAGGAACAAGATCTTAAGAACATTGTGATTGGCTGGTTTCACTCAGCTGATTACGCTACAGAACAAGAGCTCAGAAACATTGTGATTGGCTGAAAAAAATGATATCAGCCAATCACATTAATTCTGGGCTCTTGTTCTTGCTGAAAAAAAAGTGCCTCTCTGGACAGTGAATCAGGAGGAAACCCACACCGAGACAGAAGAACATGTAAACTCCACACACACAAGGTGCTGTCAACGCTATTTGTCCCAAATCAAATTACTGCCACTTTCACTTTTTAATCATTATTATTGGTGTGTTTTACACTTGGCTAACACGCTCGCGTCTGAACCGGAAGAGCACAAAGTTCCAGGTTCAAACCCCACTTACTACCATCGTGTCCCTGAGCGGGACGCTTAACCCCGACTGTGTCCCCCGGGCATACCTGTCAAGTATCCCGTTTTGGCCCGTTCTTTCCCGCCGTCCTCCCGTATTAGTATTTTCCCGTAAATCTCCCGTATTTTAATCTGCGTTATTTAAAAAAAATTATCTGAGTTATGTCGCTAATGTCGCGATAAGTGCCGCCTGCAGTAGCTACTACAGGTACTGAAGGTGGCAGTTCTCGCGAGATTAGCGCCTGAGGTCAGATGACGAGATGATGAGTGACGACGCGGGGAAAAAAGAAGAAGAAACAGACAGATGATGGACGCCAGGACAGAGAAGGGAAGGCGCTCCTGGGTGCACCACGTCCCGCACATCCTGACTCAGGTCCGTCCTTCGTATTTAACCGTCACCTCGGACCTTCTAGAACCCGCCGCTGATACTGCGGTTCGTCCAGGGCCGCTGCGTGTGGGTGAACCCGGCGGAGAAACCGGCGGCGGAACCTGATGAAGATGAAGAGGAGGAGGAGGAGCCGGAACGGGAGGAAGGACCCGCCATCTTCACCCCGCTGTCTGAAGACGCAGGTGAGCGTGCGAGATGCCGCCGGTCCGCCTCCTCCTCCGTAACCACGGTAACGCGCCACGTTTCTGCGTTTGGTGTAGAAATCGACCGGCTGCCACCGTGGAGCTCCCGGCTGTCCTCCGCCCTCGTCCCCCGCTTCGCCGTGGCCGTCGCCCGTCATCACCGCGTCCCGGTCTCCCCGCAGGAAGTTCGAGAACGTTTACATCGGCTGGGGCGTGAAGAGCGACGCGGCCTTCTCGCCGGCGCTGCCCCCCGACCCCCAGCGCGAGTTCCCCGGCGGGCCGGAGGTGACCGAGGAGGCGGACCCCACGCCGCAGGAGGACGAGGACGAAGACTGACGTTCACATGAAAACTTTTACTAGCGACCGAAACACAAGATTGACGTTCATGCCGAAGTTTAGTTAACGCGCGGTAAATAAACGGTGAAGACACACGAGACACATTACACTAACACATTTCTGTAGTTTTCACAGCATTATTACTGTATAATGAACAAATCCTTACTGTAGAACCTGTATAAAGCATCATGGTTTAAATTCCTGGGCGGCTGTTGTTTTACAGTAAAACCATATTGCGGTATATCATAATACAATAATTTTGAGCGGGAATTTTCATATTTCTCATCTTTCAGTTATTCGGAACACAGAAATCATATTTCTAGGATATATTTCATGAAGCCAGAGGACGACCCAGCAATTTTAATTTTACATCCTCAATATTAAGAAATGAAGTGCTGATGGCCAGCTTCGCATTATTTTCATGAAAGAAGATCCTCGTCCTTTGACTTCAGAAAGGTAAATCAACTCAATGTTTTTTGCTACAGTACGTGTATTAGCTTAACCTAGTGTAGTGGTCCTTCTTCTGCGTTGTGTAATTTTTTTATTTCTTTTCTTGAACCGTAATTGACGAGCTGACACCCAAGAAATTTTCCGTGCAAAGTGTATTCTGTATAAAAGCAAGGTCACGCCAGAACATCGCGTCACAACTCGCGTCTCTCTGCACCTCTCTCTCTCACAGCTCATGCCATGTGTCTAAGAGGACTAAACCGGGTCTCCAACCCACTAACCCAAGGGCACGGCCGCATCCAACCACTTTTCGGGGGTGATCAAAGTTTTAGAACCCACATAACTTTTTATAATAATCATAAATTGAACAAACAAAAATACAGAAACATATTTGACATAACCAGAAACATTAACACATTTTAACATTCTACAATTAAACAAACACCCGGATTATCATTATAATTCCCTTACCCACATCAGAATACAGGTAAACAAAATAAAAGTCTTTAGAAAATAAGAAAATAAAAGACACAAAAAAAGAAGAAATACATTTATAAATCTAGTGTAACCATTTAACTCCGGCACACTAGCACTAATTTAGCTAAATGTTAATTTTTTCAAGTATTGCTTGTCGGTCTGTTAGCTAGCTACAGCTAATTAGCTTGACAATTGTTTTCTTCTTCGCTAGCAACCGTTGGTATTGTCAACGGAAACCGACCTAGGCGACACAGGACACTGCAACAGGTAAGACGCTGCATTTTTGGACTTTGATCATCTAACCTGAGGAGTGTCATTTCCAACTAGTGAATACATTTTGACACATTATTGATTTTGGCTTTACATGTTTAAGTCTGTCACATACTTTTTTTTCAGGATATGAATCTGTAGCAAACACCAGCCAAACAGTCAGTTCAACTACATACTGTAATCAGTATGTCTTTCAAATGCAAAGAATGATATTTCTTTGCAGGGACAATCCTCAGTTATATTATAAATAACCAATTTGTTATTTTTATATTTTTACCCATATATTGGTACTTGCTGATCCATTAGTGTAATACATCAACAGATCTGTTCCTTTCCTGTTGTGAGAACAAGAGCTTTACTGGAGTGTATTGCTCTAACATTCTTGAAATTAAATTGCCCATAGGTGTGAGCGTGAATGCATCTGTATGTCATCTTTGTAATCGCCAACTTGTCCAGGGTGTACCCTGCCTCTTTCCCAATGACAGCTAGAAATGGCTCCAGCTCTTCTGTGATGTTTAAATTGACACTGGAAAATGTATGGATAAATACAGATACATTTTGAGATGCACTACAAAGCTACAAATTTGCTGTGAAGGATATCTGAAACCAACATTTGTCCTCAACACTCTGGTGGAACAATTTTCTGCTTTAGCACTGCCAATATATTTCCCCTATATGTTGAATATGGGTCCGGACAGCTGCTGAGTAGTGAAACAAAGTAGAAAATAGTTCTGCATTCTATGGTATATTAGAGAATCGGAAGTAGAACAGAAAGTATTCACAAAATTACAAGTGTGAGAGGTTAATGTACCAAACTTCAATAATTTATTACCCTCACATGGATCAGCAAATATCACTATATTGGACCAAATCTTTGTAAGTTTTTTCTCCTGGGGTAATATATGGCATCTTATGAATTTACAGATTTATTGTCAGGATAATAAGCAAGTGTTCTTCCAAAGTCCAGCTGATCAGAAGGACTGGCAGGATGGTGCAACGAAAAAATGAATCCCTCAATCCACACGTGGCATCGTTTATCAGAGGCTTTATCGAGTATGACTGGCAGAACAATTGATATCAGGTGAGACTGTTAATTTATATTTATTTAAACTTTGCAGAAATAAAATACTCTACAGCAGGGATAGACAACCTTGATCCTCCAGGGCCGCTATCCTGCTAGTTTTACAACTATTCTACCCACTGATTGACTGAACACACCTGATCCAGGCATTCAGAAGCTGTAAGTGCAGTGATGGTTGGAAAATGAGCAGGAGGACAGTAGCCCTCAAGGACCAGGATTTACTGTACAGGGCAGTGTCTTACAGATGCCCTCTTGTTTGTGTGTTTCTATATGTAAAACTGTGCATGTGTGTGTAGTGTATTTTACTAGGCTACTGCACCTTCATGTAGTAATAGAAACATTTCCAAACATTTCCAATGGGAAGTAGGGAGTCTCAAAAAATTGTCATAGAGCCAATAGTGTGGATTAATGCTGCCTTTGCATTTCTACTCTACATTAGTAACTAATGCCTCTTTGTCCTTCCACTTCAGGGAAGAAGATTCCAGCCCTAGAAGACATATTCAGTTTAGGAAGAAACGGCGCAGGAATCATATATGTCATTGGGACCAGTAAAGTTTATTGGTTGAATATTGAAATTTTTTCGTACAAATGCATTTTTCTACAATTCTTCTTTTAACTGAACATTTTACTTACTTGGAATTTTTGTATTTGTAAAAAACAAACAAACAAAAAAACAAAACCTGAAATATGTGATAGTTGTCTATATGGTGATGCTTTTGTGTGTTTTATTGTTAATTTTATTATATTATCAATTAACTTTACAGGATACAGTGACTGCACATACAAACCAATGTCTGAAAAGGGAAATGTAAAAAGTACAAAAAAGTATTTTTTTTTAATTATCTGTATAAGCATTGAAGTGTTACAAAATAATTCTTGGCCTTGGTGTTTAAATTGGTTTACCTGAAGAGAAAGGGTTGTTTGGGAAAATAGTGTTTTTTACAAAGTAAAACTTTTTGTAAACTGCTTTAAAAAAATAAATGAAATGTTTTGCGACAAAAAACGCATCTTCATTGTATTGTATGCTATAATTTTTATTTTATAACAATATTTTATAAATTACTTATTATAACAAATAATGCAGTCATGCATATTGCAGTAGCCTAATATGTGCTGTAATGAAATATACAGCACTTTATTACTGTGATTGCAAATACAGTCTGTGCTTACTACTGTAACAATGATTACAGTATTCAGATTATTGCTATAATAACAATTACAGTATTTTGTAGGTACTGTGATTAAATTTACAGTAAGCATACTGTAGAATGTTCTACAGCAACTTACTTGCTAAAAGCTGCCAGCTAGTTTCTGTAGATTTCACATTATCCTTGTTACAGTGTACAACACAGCAGCGTTTTAAATAAAGTTCTGAAATTAAAATCCAGCCTGGTCATTATTCCGGGGGATCCGGTCCTAACGCAGGTCCGTCTCCTCGTCCCGCACCGTCTTTTTAATCCGGAGCAGCCGGCTGGTGCACGAGCTGGCGGCCGTCTACACCGAGGCCATCGCCGACATCAAGCGCAGCGTCCTCAGGGTCATAGAGCAGCCGGTGAGACGCCGCGGCGCCCCGGGGGACGTGTCTTCACGCTGACGCGTGCGTTTAACCATGTGTCTCTGGGGTTCAGATCAGAGGAATGGGCATGAACTCCCCCAACCTGCTGCTGCTGGTGGAGAACTGTCCTAAAGGAGCCGAGACGCTGGTCACTCGCTGCCTGCACATCCTCACCGACAAAGGTCCGTTCTGCTGGTGCCCGCTGTTCGTAACGAGTGTTACCATCAAGACGAGAGTCCGAACGTGTGTGTTCCTCCTCAGTGTCCCCCTCTCCAGAGCTGGTGGAGAGGGTCCGGGATCTCTATCACAAGCGGGTTGCTGATGTCCGCTTCCTCATTCCCGTCATCAATGGCCTGGAGAAGGTGGGTTGCGTTGATGCAGTCAGTGTGTGAGTGTGTGTGATACCAAGTCATGATCTTGTCCTGTTCTCCTCAGAAAGAGGTGATTCAGGCTCTACCCAAGCTCATCAAGCTGAACCCCATCGTGGTGAAGGAGGTCTTCAACCGGCTCCTCGGCACCCAGCACAGTAAGCTGGCGTTTCGTCCTGCTGTCCCCAGCATCTTCTGTGCAGCTCGGCGCTGAGATGTGTGTGTTCCTGCAGGTGAAGGCAGCTCCTCCATGTCTCCGCTGACCCCCGGCGAGCTGCTCATCGCCCTCCACAACATCGACTCCACCAAGTGCGACAACGTTTCCAGGACTTAAACAGTACAAGCAAGAGGCAGGAGATTGAGGAAACCCTGAAGGTCCTCCTCAGAAGGGAGAAGGAACTGTGTGGGCAACTCGTGCAGACCGCGTACATGAGAGCAGCACTGCAGCATCTTCGAGAAGCTTCACAAGGAGACGTGGAGAAAAGAAAACAGTACAAGGACCAGGCTGTCCAGGTTGATCTGGGAGGCTGGTGAACAGGACGCAGCTATGCGGACATCGCAAAGGCGAGCGTAACATGAGCGTTATTACAAAATGCAAATACGCCAAATAAAGAATCTAATTAGAAAAGATGAATGAAATCTCCTTTGACTTTCTTGAGCTTCACACGTCCAAAACACAAGACAAACATTAAAAACCATGTTGTATAGTTCACCATGTACTATATTTCACTTGTATTATATACAACTATATTATTTTACGTGTTCCGTAACAACACATTTATATTCAGTAGTGACGGGGACAGTCCCCCTGGGGACAGAGGGACACGATGGGGTTTGAACCTGGAACTTGGTGCTCTTCTGGTTCAGACGCGAGTGTGTTGGCCAAGTGTTAAACACACCAATAATAATGATTAAAAAGTGAAAGTGGCAGTAAACAAGAATCTACCTCTATGTACCATCCGACCTCTACAACTCATACAAAATGCAGCAGCACGACTGATGTTCAACCTTCCCAAGTTCTCCACACCGCCCCTCTGCTACGTTCCCTCCACCGGCTCCCAGTAGCTGCACGCATCAGGTTCTAAATACTGATGCTGGCCTACAAAGCCAAACATGGAGTAGCACCATCCTACCTCACAGCCCTTATTACACCTCACACTGCACCTGGTATACTCCGAGCCTCCAGTACTGCTCGCCTGGTCCCTCCATCTCTGAAGGTAAAAAGAAAGACACAGTACGATATTTCAGTCAATAAAGAATCTATGAAGAAAAAATGAATGAAATCTCCTTTGCCTTTCTTGAGTTTCACACGTCTTGTCGTGTAGATTCTACCACTCCCACGACGTGTTACACTGGTGAAGCGACAATAGGATCTGATTCCGGTCAGAGAATCAGGAGCCTGGAGGCCAGCTTATCAATTATCTTATTTATTAACGAAGTATGTGTGTGTCTGTGTGTGTGTGTGTCTGTGTGTGTGTGTGGTCTACAAGAAACACAGAAAGCATACATAAGCAAACACTCCACAGAACATGATATGATACACAACACTGATTAATAACACTGCTTACAGTAATCTAACATGAAACAGACAATACAATCCTACATAAGCAGCTAACCAGCACTAGAACATTTTACCTAGAATATAAATATAGGCAGCTAAAACACAGGAAAATTATTGAACCCCGTTAGCTTAGCGCTAATAGCAGGCGGAAATTAGCATAAGAATTAAATAATTCCCAAACATTACAAACTCTCTCTCTGCATATAAAACAGTATGAAAGGATAAACGAATCGAACACACGAGTGTGAACAACACTCCTCAGCACTTACTTTCCGTCATGAACGCACACATTTACATGTGAAAAATACGCGTGGCTCATTAGGTGTCACACTCTAACCGGACCAGATAGAAACAACTAAACAAATCTGGGTCTTTCTGACACGTCTAAAACACAAGACAAACATTAAAAATAATTTTATATCACGGTACAAATGATCTAATAATAAAATGTAGAATCAAAGTTGTACTGGTATCCGATTGGCCCATTTGTGTAGGGGGCGTGTCCATGTTCACACTAATGACGTGCAAAACAAATGTTTTTACTGACTGTGTACTATATTTCACTTGGAATATATACAACTATATTATTTTACTTGTTCCGTAATCTGATTGGCTGAAAAAAAAGTGACATCATCAGCTTCGCTCTATTTAAGAGGTGAGCCGTGAAGAACTTAATCATTTCAGATTTACAAGAGTTCAGTATAGAGGTAGAGAAATGAAGGCGTGGAAGAAGTTTGTTAGGTGGACCAAGCGTCGCTTCTTCAAGAAGGACGTTTCCGTTGAGCCCAAAATGACCGATCTGAAATCAGCTCAGATGGGTCAGGTTGAGGTGTTCGGGGAACAGCTCGGCACACTCGAGGCGGTGATGGAGACATTCCTGGAAAGGGATCCCGGTCATCGTAAAGAAGTGGAGGAGATGTTCATGGCCTCTAATAATAATCTGGAGATGGCTATTCGTGACACGACACAGAACAGCCTGGCTTGGCGTGAAGAGCTGAGGCAAATTGCCATCCAGGAGGCTGAGAATGAAGTAAAAGAAAGACTGAGAGAAGAACAAGATCTGGAACGGCTGCAATGTGAGGAGCTTGAAGCACAGCTGAACGTGGAGAGACACAACAGAGAAGAAGCAGAAAGGTGTTTCTGTAACGTGAGAGAAACTGGAAAGCAGATGGAGATGGAGACACAGCTCCATACGCAGCCGGGGAGCATGCAGGCTCTTTATGAAGAGACGCTGCAGAACGAGAAGAAGGAGCAGGAAACGCTGAGAAGTCAAATGACAGATGAGCAGAGCAGGAGAGAGAAAGCTGAAAAAGAGCTTGAAGCAAAAAGAGAAAGCAGGAAAGAGGCAGAGAGGCTTCTCCTGGAGACAGAGACAAAGTTCCGTCATCAGCTGGAGAGCAAAGACAGTCTCCACGAGGAGACGCTCCAGCAAATGAAAAAGGAACTTGAGATGATGACAGCCGAACGTGACCATGAGCACAGAGCACGAGAAGAACTTGAAAAAGTGCTCCTTGAAAAAACATCTACCAGGAACGAACTGGAAAAACGTTTCCAGGACTTAAACAATACAAGCAAGAGGCAGGAGATTGAGGAAACCCTGAAGGTCCTCCTCAGAAGGGAGAAGGAACTGTGTGGGCAACTCGAGCAGACAGTGGACATGAGAGCAGCACTGGAGCATCTTCGAGAAGCTTCACAAGGAGACGTGGAGAAAAGAAAACAGTACAAGAACAAGGCTGTCCAGATTGATCAGGGAGGCTGTGAAATGGTGATAATCACCACTTGGTCTGAGGCCTAATAAAGTCCTGGCTTACATCATACGCCATTTGGCTTTGAAACAAATAAATCTGGAGAAATATCTAATAAAGCAAATACTTGTTTTACAGCACAGTTAGTCTTAATGTTCGATGTATCTTCCGATAATAAAGAAGCAGGGCTGCTACTAACAATCATTTTAATAATCAATTAATCTGTCGATTATTTTTTATAAATTATGAATAAATAAAAGCATTCATTTCCAACCCTTTATTCAAAAACAGAATCTTTAGAAAATGCACGAATATAATGATAATTAAACACCAAAACATAACACCAAAAACATGCACATGTATGCTTTACTTGATCTGGCAAATATAGACTTTTTAAAATAAAGTGCCACCTGAGCTGCCGGAACAACAAATAATTTATGAAAAGAAATACAATACATATCAGAAAATTGAACAGGATTTGTTTGAATGTCAGAACTTGTCTCATTGTACATTTTACCTCTGTTTGTCACGACCACGGGCTGACGGGGGAAGGAAGCGCAGAGACGGGACATCTGGGCAAATGGGATTTATTAATACGCACAAAAGAAAAAGGCACGAGGGACAAAACAAAGGAAGACAAGAAAAACAAACCAACAGGCGTGTGGCGGTTGCCAGGAACTGAAATCAAAGTTCAGGATCCACATCGATGCATCAGTGTCGGTTCCTTCTAACAGGGCTCCAACCACGGATGCCTACCCAGCAGCACCTGTCCATGGTTAGAGCCCTGCTGTCAGGCTGAGTGCTGCCAGCTGGGGCTCCTGCTGCACCCAGACGTGGCACCGTTACTCTCCAACATGTGTTTACCATGTAAAATCCAGAACTGGAACCAGACAGTTATGGAGCTAATATTATGACCAAACTATTTGAATGTGAATTGTGTAAATTTGAATTAAAAGGAGCTAATATTATGACAAAACTATTTGAATGTGAATTGTGTAAATTTGAATTATCAAAACTGAATTTGAAATTATTTTACTTGAATATTAGAGCTAATATTATGACAAAACTATTTGAATGTGAATTGTGTAAATTTGAATTATTAAAATTGAATTTGAAATTATTTTACTTGAATATTAGAGCTAATATTATGACAAAACTATTTGAATGTGAATTGTGTAAATCTGAATTATCAAAATTCAATTCTCTAAATTCAATTTTCTAAAATTAAATTTTCTAAATTAAATTTTCTAAAATTCAAACCCAGAAATTCAGATCGTACAGAAAGTAGGTCAGAGGTCATTCACAGGGAGGCGTAGATGATCTCCGAAAAGTCGAGCGAAGCATTTTGGTCAATTACAGAGCTGCTCAGGAGGTGACCATTCTTCTGCGTGATCATGAATCGCCCAGAGGTAAGTGATTTTTAAGCATTTATGGTTTATAATTATATATTGTGTTAGCGTTCCCAGCGTGTGAAACATTATCTGAGCGGTCTCTGGTGTTTGTATATTTGATAAAAGGGATTAGCATACCACCGTGTCTATATAGAACGCAAACACGCCGCAATAACTTTTAAGTGACAAAGCGGCCGTTGTAAAGAGCTTAGAAATAGAACAGGGAATCCGTTTGCTGTTGGGAATTTCGCATTCAGTGTAGACATTATCCCTGATTTTAATCATCAGGTTCTACTGTCTTCTGTCATGACGCGTCACACCGCTCGTGTCCTGTGTTAATACAATAACTCCATTAGTGCTTCATTTATTTCCTTGATTGGAATCCACATCAGATCCAACTTGGATATAAGGTCACTCGATGATGATTGTAAGCTGTGTTTTGAGTTGAAGACTTTAACATTGTGAATAATCATTTAGATATATGTGTAGCTTGCAGGCACGATTAAAGTAGCTATATCGTTCATTTTCGCTTATATCATACAAATAAAACAAATATATAAATGTTATTAGTAGAGATGCCCCGATCGAGCCAAGGAATTTGCCAATATTCCTCATGATCAGACTATATTATTTAGGTAAACAACATTTTAGACGTTTCCCGAATATCAACACTACTGCAACGAGGCAAGTGACTGTCTTTATGAACGGGTTACTGAATCATTGGCTTATTTAATGATTCAGTAACCAATTCAATTTATGTCCTACTAACGATATTGTTTTTAGATACACATCATTAGTTTGTAGCTATATATAAAAATAAATATAAAAATATATATATTTTGCTTAAACTGTTTTTACAGGACAGCGAAGTTGTCAGATCAGCCAGGCACTTGTTGTCTTTGCTGACCTCAAGCAGTGCAGCTGGTCCCAGTCAGTTTTTTTTGTGTATTTTTATTTATTATTGTGGAAAGGATAGATAGTAAGGATAGTGTGGTAAAGGAAATCCCTGTTATGTATATGTATTTGTGCATACATAGTTTTATTAAAATACTTTCATTAAATTAATTTCATAATTCAGCCTCCATAGGCAGCACACTGTTCAGCAGAGGGCCACCATTCAAACTGAGATGACCAGGTTTTGCAACCACATTTTTTTTAATACTGACATAAGCCATCATGATATTATTTGATGGTTATTATTTTGGTTTTTGTTTTGCCAACAGATCATTTCCCGGGTTTTTCAGCAAAGGACGGGGTAAAAGGCGAATGCTGTCAATGCCCCCTAGCAAACCCGCAAAAATATTGCCTGTTAACTTTTATCTGCTTCCTCACCAATATGAGCGAACACCTGAGGAGAGTGAGCAACTGGTACATATGCAAGCTGGGTTGGGGTGAAAGACAATGCAAATGGTTGAAAATGCAACTTATGATGAAGTAAGTATGTGTGACGTCTCTCCTGTATCTTTTAAAATGATCTTTTTCTAATGTAACAGAGCTTAATTCATTAGTAACTCTGTATGTGGAACATGGGTGCTAAGGTGCTCTTAAGCACATTGCTATAATGTAACACTATAAGCTTTTTGTACCAGTGTTGCACTGGTAACTGTTGGGCATTTAATTTTTACATGGTTTGCTATACTGACAGTGTTATTTACATTGTAAGGTATGTGCCCAACTGAAGAAGCTGATTTCAGGATGTAAAGGGGGGTTGGCTTGTCTATAAGTCTTCAGGTAATCATCAGGAACATAGTGATACATTGCAATGAAAATAAATAAATAAGTAAAATCAAATACATTTCTGAATTTTTACATTATCACTAATACCATATTTCATATTTTATGTAATTAAATACCTTTGTGTCAAGCTTAAAACATGAATCCTGGCATAACAAAATAAAAGGAATGAAATCCAATAATACATTGTGTTTTTCTGTATTTTGTATAATTTTTCATAAGGTGGATAGGGCTCCCGGAAGCTTACACTTATCCCACCCGATGAGAGTGGGTACAGTGCCAAACATTTGAAAGCAGCAACCCAGGGTTTCAAAGGAGTTCTTTACGTAACTCCACTCATTCTTTGCATATGTATAATTTTAAAACCACATTAAAAAACTAATAAATGCTTGAAACAACATGAAAGAAAATAATTTACATTATATTGTTTTTATATTGTTCCCTCTAGGAAACTTGCCCCATTTGTCAAAAGAAAATGCCTTTTGATGTGATAAAGATTCATGCAAGTTTTTGCACAGGTGACAGGTAAGGAAAATCGCACAACATATTTTCAGTAAATCTTATTATAATAAAAATTTTTTATTGTTGTTTTTTGTACTTTCTTTGTGCTGTTAAGATTGCCACAGGTCTTCTTCACTTCTTCACTATACAATTGTGAATATTGTGTTTTATGTTCAAATTATGAATGTTCAATTCATTTAGAACTCTTGAAGTTATCTATTCAAAAAGGAATTTTGTTCCGTTATTGCACGTTAATTAAGTTTGTATATTACAGTGTAAGCATGCAACCTCTGGAGTTTAATGTGTCTATGGAAGAACCATCCACATCTGGAGTTTCTGTGTCTGTGACACATACCGGTGATCATTTAAATGCAGATGATGCCACAAGCATTTTTACATTTTTTTTTTTTGGAACTGATAAGCATAATACATTTCTGAGATGTAAAACTGAAATAGAATACACAATTAGCTTCAGCTGAACTGTTAACATGTTGCTTCTTTGTTTTTGTTTTGTTTTCTTTGCAGATTGGAAAACTGAACCAGATAAAAAATAAAGCAGCATCCTTATACACAAAGGAAATAATTCTCCAACATGAGATGAGAAAGCCCCTCTTGATGACCATGGATTTGAGGATGGACAAGGAAGATCAAGACAGAGAACTTGCTGTAAATTGCGGTTATATTCAGGAGTTATGTGAAATCTAATACAGACACCATGTCTACAAATGAAGTTACAGTCCCACAGTTTGCCCTGCATTGTTTGGACTTGTTGTTCAATAATTTTGATGCAGTTCATCTATGCACACGTTCATGTAGTATTGCAGTTTTATTTTTGAGACTTTGGAAACTTCCATGCAATAATGTTACAGTTTTTCTGTCAAATAAATTTAAATTCAGTTCCAGAACTCCATGTGTCTACTCAATGTGTCATTACTCAAGTGACTGGCAAAACTGCACTGCAGCCATGTAAATGTCTATCCCATGGGATTGTGATGGTGATCTTGGATCCACTGTGTCCTTTAGTGCTGCAAGCTGCTCTGCTGTAAGTGGACATTCCACAATAGGAACATTAACACCAACACTTTCACCAGGAGGCAATCAATGAACAGCAATGTTCAGTTCCTGTGTAAACAAAGAACAACATATTTCTGTATAAATCGTGTATAATCTCAGCTGTAATAGTTCCAAATACTAAGTGTTTAAACACCAGTTAAGGAACATTTAATTTTCACAACCCCTGTAATAATGTAAACATGGCTTTAAATTAGCATTAACAAAATACCTCTTCATCTTGGGGATCATCAACTGGATAATGAATTTGACCCAATTCCCAGAGCTGGTTTGGAGACATGTTGTGTTCTGTTCTCGAAGGGTGATTATCCCAACCATCTCGGAAAATGCTCAGATCATCTTGTAGCCGTGGTAGAAATGTGTAGTGGCAACAGAAGAGATGTGTTTGGTCTGCAGTATGAAGGTAGCTGGCTTCCTCAAGATAGTGTAGTACATCATAGTAGACGCTGGTCACTGCAGTCCACACATCTCTCCAAAGTCGCTCTATTCTACAACATAAGGCATTACGAGAAAAGTCCTAAGCAATCAGTTCGTTCAAACAAGCATTTGGAGAATAAAGCACAAGGTGACATGTCCTCTACATAATACTTTCTTTGTGCTGTTTGCTTAGATTTCATTTACAAATGTTTTTGTAAGTTACTAATTATAACCATTTAATTGTACAGAAAGAGAGCAAATAATTATCAAAGAACATTATCATTGAGTTCAACCACTCTCAAAAACTCCTATTATAATCACTGAAGTGGTTTACACTGTGCAATTTACTGTGCACTTGCACTGTATGCACACATCTGTAATTTGTTGTTTATGATGAGACAACTCGCTAGAGAGCAGCGCGCATGCAACAGCAAAAGTTTCAGTCATGACTCATCTAAATGCCTGATTGATCATTGCATTCATAAAAAAAGAATTGTGTGTGATTGTTTATAATGCGTAACACTGTAAAACGCGTCTGTTGCGCAGCACCAGCCAGTGAAGGCAGATTAAAATCTATAGGTCTATACCTGACAGAACAAATAGACTCAGGGACAGTTTTTTTCCCCAAAGCTGTTTCCATACTGAAAACTGTCATATTTGTATAATATTGCATTTATATTATACCCTTGTGCTATCTATACTACCTCTACCATACTGTATGCTGCTCGCCACTTTGGACCAAAGTATGTTTAATCTGATTTATTTGTCTGTATGTGTACTGTAGTTATAGTTTTTAGTACATCACTTATACATTGCGCTCATTGTACTGTGTATAATGGCAATAAAGGCTTTCTATTCTATTCTATTGTATTCTATTCTGTTTTAGTTAATCCGTACCTGGAGTTATTACGTTTACACCTTGTCTAGACAGGACACGAGCGGTGTGACGCGTCATGACAGAAGACAGTAGAACCTGATGATTAAAATCAGGGATAATGTCTACACTGAATGCGAAATTCCCAACAGCAAATGGATTCTAAGCTCTTTACAACGGCCGCTTTGTCACTTAAAGTTATTGCGGCGTGTTCGCGTTCTATATAGACACGGTGGTATGCTAAACCATTTTATCAAATATACAAACACCAGAGACCGCTCAGATAATGTTTCACATGCTGGGAACGCTAACACAATATATAAATATAAACCATAAATTCTTAAAAATCACTTACCTCTGGGCGATTCATGATCACGCAGAAGAATGGTCACCTCCTGAGCAGCTCTGTAATTGGCCAAAATGCTTCGCTCGACTTTTCGGAGATCATCTACGCCTCCCTGTGAATGACCTCTGACCTACTTTCTGTACGATCTGAATTTCTGGGTTTGAATTTTAGAAAACTGAATTTCGAAAATTGAATTTTAGAAAATTGAATTTAGAGAATTGAATTTTGATAATTCAGATTTACACAATTCACATTCAAATAGTTTTGTCATAATATTAGCTCTAATATTCAAGTAAAATAATTTCAAATTCAATTTTAATAATTCAAATTTACACAATTCACATTCAAATAGTTTTGTCATAATATTAGCTCTAATATTCAAGTAAAATAATTTCAAATTCAGTTTTGATAATTCAAATTTACACAATTCACATTCAAATAGTTTTGTCATAATATTAGCTCCTTTTAATTCAAATTTACACAATTCACATTCAAATAGTTTTGTCATAATATTAGCTCCATAGACAGTCAGCACAATTAAGACCGGTCAGAGAATTCCGGTCAGAGAATCAGGAGCCTGGATGCCAGCTTATCAATTATCTTATTTATTAACGAAGTATGTGTGTGTCTGTGTGTGTGTGTGTGTGTGTGTGTCTGTGTGTGTGTGTGTGGTCTACAAGAAACAGAGAAAGCATACATAAGCAAACACTCCACAGAACATGATATGATACTGATATAACACTGATTAATAACACTGCTTACAGTAATCTAACATGAAACAGACAATACAATCCTACATAAGCAGCTAACCAGCACTAGAACATTTTACCTAGAATATAAATATAGGCAGCTAAAACACAGGAAAATTATTGAACCCCGTTAGCTTAGCGCTAATAGCAGGCGGAAATTAGCATAAGAATTAAATAATTCCCAAACATTACAAACTCTCTCTCTGCATATAAAACAGTATGAAAGGATAAACGAATCGAACACACGAGTGTGAACAACACTCTTCAGCACTTACTTTCCGTCATGAACGCACACATTTACATGTGAAAAATACGCGTGGCTCATTAGGTGTCACACTCTAACCGGACCAGATAGAAACAACTAAACAAATCTGGTTCCGCCCAAAGTCTTTCTGACACGTCTAAAACACAAGACAAGCATTAAAAATAATTTTATATCACGGTACAAATGATCTAATAATAAAATGTAGAATCAAAGTTGCACTGGTATCCGATTGGCCCATTTGTGTAGGGGGCGTGTCCATGTTCACACTAATGACGTGCAAAACGTTTTTACTGACTGGAACCATGTTGTATAGTTCACTGTGTACTATAGTTCACTTGGAATATATACAACTATATTATTTTACTTGTTCCGTAAAAACACATTCAGTAGTGACGGGGACGGTCCCCCTGGGGCATACCTGTCAAGTTTTGGATTTGAAAATAAGGGACATTTTCCTGCGCCCACCACAAGCAGTCCCACCACCCCGACCAAGCCCCAGTGTCCCTTACATTTTAAGACGGGTGACAAGAAAGCTAAAATCACCACTTGTCAATCACTTCTAAACTTCAGCTGGCTTTATGCACAGCTGCACCACTCCTGACCTTTGTTTCCTGTCCGCCATTATTGGACAAACTGATGAATCAGGTTTTTGGTACACAGCGTTGCCGTTTGTACCTCTGCACTTGTGACCTGGTCTGCCTCAGTGGCATTTCTCGTCACGAATGCTGACATCGCCCGGGCATGTTTTTGTGCCTGGCGGACATCATTCCTTCCCCCGTGTGCGACGCTAAAATCGCGGTTACAAATGACTGTCCCCCACCCCGCTCTTCTTCATAAAAAATACATTCGGTGTCCCATTGATCGCGGTATTGACACGAGGATGTAGTTTTTTTGGCAGGAGCGCCTTCCTTCTCTGTCCTGGCGTCCATCATCTGTCTGTTTCTTCTTCTTTTTTCCCGCGTCGTCACTCATCTCGTCATCTGACCTCACGCGCTAATCTCGCGAGAACTGCCACCTTCAGTACCTGTAGTAGCTACTGCAGGCGGCACTTATCGCGAGATTAGCGACACAACTCAGATTATTTTTTTTAAATAACGCAGATTAAAATACGGGAGATTTACGGGAAAATACTAATACGGGAGGACGGCGGGAAAGAACGGGCCAAAACGGGATACTTGACAGGTATGCCCGGGGGACACAGTCGGGGTTAAGCGTCCCGCTCAGGGACACGATGGTAGTAAGTGGGGTTTGAACCTGGAACTTTGTGCTCTTCCGGTTCAGACGCGAGCGTGTCGGCCAAGGGTAAAACACACCAATAATAATGATTAAAAAGTGAAAGTGGCAGTAATTTGATTTGGGACAAATAGCGTTGACAGCACCTTGTGTGTGTGGAGTTTACATGTTCTTCTGTCTCGGTGTGGGTTTCCTCCTGATTCACTGTCCAGAGAGGCACTTTTTTTTCAGCAAGAACAAGAGCCCAGAATTAATGTGATTGGCTGATATAATTTTTTTCAGCCAATCACAATGTCTCTGAGCTCTTGTTCTGTAGCGTAATCAGCTGAGTGAAACCAGCCAATCACAATGTTCTTAAGATCTTGTTCCTCCATCTGATTGGCTGAAAAAAAAGTGACATCATCAGCTTCGCTCTATTTAAGAGGTGAGCCGTGAAGAACTTAATCATTTCAGATTTACAAGAGTTCAGTATAGAGGTAGAGAAATGAAGGCGTGGAAGAAGTTTGTTAGGTGGACCAAGCGTCGCTTCTTCAAGAAGGACGTTTCCGTTGAGCCCAAAATGACCGATCTGAAATCAGCTCAGATGGGTCAGGTTGAGGTGTTCGGGGAACAGCTCGGCACACTCGAGGCGGTGACGGAGACATTCCTGGAAAGGGATCCCGGTCATCGTAAAGAAGTGGAGGAGATATTCATGGCCTCTAATAATAATCTGGAGATGGCTATTTGTGACACGACACAGAACAGCCTGGCTTGGCGTGAAAAGCTGAGGCAAATTGCCATCCAGGAGGCTGAGAATGAAGTAAAAGAAAGACTGAGAGAAGAACAAGATCTGGAACGGCTGCAATGTGAGGAGCTTGAAGCACAGCTGAACGTGGAGAGACACAACAGAGAAGAAGCAGAAAGGCGTTTCTGTAACGTGAGAGAAACTGGAAAGCAGATGGAGATGGAGACACAGCTCCATACGCAGCTGGGGAGCATGCAGGCTCTTTATCAAGAGACGCTGCAGAACGAGAAGAAGGAGCAGGAAACGCTGAGAAGTCAAATGACAGATGAGCAGAGCAGGAGAGAGAAAGCTGAAAAAGAGCTTGAAGCAAAAAGAGAAAGCAGGAAAGAGGCAGAGAGGCTTCTCCTGGAGACAGAGACAAAGTTCCGTCATCAGCTGGAGAGCAAAGACAGCCTCCACGAGGAGACGCTCCAGCAAATGAAAAAGGAACTCGAGATGATGACAGCCGAACGTGACCATGAGCACAGAGCACGAGAAGAACTTGAAAAAGTGCTCCTTGAAGAAACATCTACCAGGAACGAACTGGAAAAACGTTTCCAGGACTTAAACAATACAAGCAAGAGGCAGGAGATTGAGGAAACCCTGAAGGTCCTCCTCAGAAGGGAGAAGGAACTGTGTGGGCAACTCGAGCAGACAGTGGACATGAGAGCAGCACTGGAGCATCTTCGAGAAGCTTCACAAGGAGACGTGGAGAAAAGAAAACAGTACAAGAACCAGGCTGTCCAGGTTGATCTGGGAGGCTGGTGAACAGGACGCAGCTATGCGGACATCGCAAAGGCGAGCGTAACATGAGCGTTATTACAAAATGCAAATACGCCAAATAAAGAATCTATATAGAAAAGATGAATGAAATCTCCTTTGACTTTCTTGAGCTTCACACATCCAAACCCCAAGACAAACATTAAAAACCATGTTGTATAGTTCACCATGTACTATATTTCACTTGGATTATATACAACTATATTATTTTACGTGTTACGTAACAACACATTTACATTCAGTAGTGACGGGGACAGTCCCCCTGGGGACAGAGGGACACGATGGTAGTAAGTAGGGTTTGAACCTGGAACTTGGTGCTCTTCTGGTTCAGACGTGAGTGTGTTGGCCAAGTGTAAAACACACCAATAATAATGATTAAAAAGTGAAAGTGGCAGTAAACAAGAATCTACCTCTATGTACCATCCGACCTCTACAACTCATACAGGACGAAGCAGCACGACTGATGTTCAACCTTCCCAAGTTCTCCACACCGCCCCTCTGCTACGTTCCCTCCACCGGCTCCCAGTAGCTGCACGCATCAGGTTCTAAATACTGATGCTGGCCTACAAAGCCAAACATGGAGTAGCACCATCCTACCTCACAGCCCTTATTACACCTCGCACTGCACCTGGTATACTCCGAGCCTCCAGTACTGCTCGCCTGGTCCCTCCATCTCTGAAGGTACGAGGAAGACGCTCATCTAGACTCTTCTCCGTCTTGGCCCCTCTTCATCCATGGTAACTTGAAAGCACGTTGTAAGTGGCTCTGGATACGGCCGTCTGCCAAATGCCTTAAATGTAAATAATGAATAATTTCGGCTTTATAAAAAAAGGAGGCCGCTTACATTTACATTTAAGGCGTTTGGCAGACGTCCTTAACCAGAGCGACTTACAACTTGCTTCCATGTTACCATGGATGAAGTGGTCAGTTCTGGTTCACTAGGACCCCCAACTATGAATACAATCTTTTTATTCACTCTGTTGTAGAATCTGTACAGAAGACAAGAAGAAGGTCACAAGTTCATCTAAATCTTCTCTACACAGGAAGGTCTTGAGTTGCCGTTTGAAGGTGCTCAGTGACTGAGCTGTTCTGACCTAAAGGGGAAGTTCATTCCACCACCGAGGGGCCAAAACGGAGAAGAGTCTAGATGAGTGGAAAGCTGACCTGATTGTGTTGAAGATGAGGGTCATCATCTCCTTGCTGTTCCTGCTGTTCTCCACATTTAGAGCTCTTTCTCTGAACCAGAGCAACCCTCTAAATACAAAAAAAGAAATTCCTGTGCAGGACATCAACGCTGGGCTGCAGTACCTGAGGAACATGGTCCGCTACCTGCGGGACACGATGCTGGCTCAGGAAGTCCAGTTGGACAACATGAAGACCAACCTAAAGGACCCTAAAGACATGGTGCTGGATCTGAGGCTGGATTTCAAAGTTCTGGAGAGAGAAAACGCTGGTAATCACATCTTCTAAATGTGCAATATTAATTCAACAACACTGAGGCCAGTATGAACATCATTCACAGACTTTAATGTTGGTATTTAGCTCATTTACATTATTACATTATTTAGCTCAAGATGTGGAGATAAAGACCATGAAGGATGAAGTGGAGAACATGAAGAAGGAGAATGCAGGTGCATAAATGACATTTGACAAATATTATAGTGTAAAATATACTATACAAATAGTATTATTTAATCACACATAGTATTAATTCCATGTAATTACTGTATAAATAACATAAACAGTGAATTATTATTCATTGGTTATGATTAGTTTAGGTTAGAATAACAGTACATTAATTCAATTCTCTACATGTAATAGAGTGCATGAGTAGATATAATTTAGAATAACAGACATCTGTATTATTTTGTATATAAGCGCAAGATGCTGTCCTGTCAGACGTACAGAAAGACCTGGAGAATCTGAAGATGGAAAATGCAGGTAATGCAGAACAGACAGTCCAACGTTCACATCCAAGCTGCTTACAAGAGTGACCATTGAATTTTTTACAGTAATTCTGAGCATGGGAACAACCAGCGACATCTCATCAATATACATTGTTATACATCCATACATACAGTCATGTACATTCATATACCGCCATAAACTATTATATACAGCCATATAAATGAACTGTTATATGCAACCATATTCATCCATAAACTATTATATACCGCCATAAACTGCCATATAAATGAACTGTTATATGCAACCATATTCATCCATAAACTATTATATACTGCCATAAACTGCCATATACAGCCATATAAATTAACTGTTATATGCGACCATCCTGTCATAAAAACTCTTTAATCTCCTATAGAAATAAGCCATAACATAATCTACCATAAAGTACTGAATTATCACTTCATTATTGCAGCACTTGTGGCAGAGCTGACGGCTCTAAAGATCCAAATGGATGACAATGAGCAGAACGTGGAGAACCTGACTCATCAGAATGCAGGTGCTGGATTGAAATGATCTCTAATCATATTTTCTTAGTGAAGATTTCTGCTCATTTTTTGCATTCCACCTACATCAGAACAAGCAGCAGAGCTGAAAGCTGTCAAGAACCAAGTAGAAGATCTGCAGCAGAAGAACTCAGGTATCATGTGATGAACTCATTAACCAAGTTTACGTACCAGCATAGTGGGGGTCTTCATTCTGTTCAGATATTTATGAATTTGTGTTGTAGAATAAGCAGAAATGCAAAAAGGAGACGGAGAAGTCCACTGGTTCTAGTAAAGCTCACGTAGGAACTGACTGTGGTTTTAATATTTTCTGCTCTGAATGCAGAGATTGGAGGACTGAAGACCAGACTAACATCAGTGGAGACCAAAGTGGAGAAACTGAACAACATGAATGCAGGTAAATGACATTATTATTGCTATATACTGAATACATATTGTAATCGTGATGAAAGATCTGTCTATTTGTACATGATGAGTATTGGGTCATATCCTTAAATATGATGTGCCTTTTATTTGGGATATAAGTTACTTTCTAGTCATCATTCTATGTAAATCAATAGAATTACTTACATATCAGATGATTATGTTTTTGTCTTTTTGTAAAGTTGAATATCAGCAGTGATGTTTTTTTGGTTCTGTTCCACTTTACAGGAGGCAAAGTGGCCTTTTCAGCAGCTTTGACATTTAATACTGAGTATGTACAAGCAGGACCTTCCGAACTGAACTTGGTCTTCAGGAACATCATCACCAATGTTGGAAACGCCTACAGCAGTAATACAGGTGCTCAGCATCTTCTCATAGTCATGGTGTCAGTGGGAGTCACATTCTTTAAACACCTCAGTGCCAGCCTCTTAACACACTTTGTCAAAGTTAAGTGTCTGTCCTTGTGAAACACCACACACGGTGTGGCTCAGGTTTAAAGGCTTAAACCATCACCGTTGGTGAGGAGCGGGCAGCCATGTTCATCTTCTCTGAATCAGCTCGTTTTGCTCCTTACTGGCCCGTGACTGGTTGGCTCGGCCTGTAGAATTGAGCCTCTTTGTCTTTGGACTGGAAGGCGGAGTCCCTGGTGTCCACCAGGGTTTGTGGTTCGGTCCGGTGGTGAACAGGGACTGATAGTCTCCTGTTTAACCTGACAGGTGCATCATGGTAGTAGATCTGACTGTAGTGAATTTTTCTGTATGGTTCTTGCAGGGTTCTTCACCGCTCCAGTGAAGGGCGTTTACTTCTTCAGGTTCACCATGGCGGACATCCTCTCATCGCGCACCATGTACACAGCGCTGTACAGGAACCAGCAGAGGATCATGTTGCTGGGGGAGTACGACATGGACCACCACGTCTCCTACCTGGTCGGCGGCGTGACTCTGCAGCTGGAGGCGGGAGACTGGGTTAACCTGCGTCTTCCTGGAAACCAGCGACTTTACAACGATGAGAGTAATCACTGCATCTTCGGCAGATTCCTGCTCTTCACCCTGTGAAATGGTGATAATCATCACTTGGTCTGAGGCCTAATAAAGTCCTGGCTTACATCATACGCCATTTGGCTTTAAAACAAAAAAATCTGGAGAAATATCTAATAAAGCAAATACTTGTTTTACAGCACAGTTAGTCTTAATGTTCGATTTATCTTCAGATAATAAAGAAGCATGGCTGCTACTAACAATCATTTTAATAGTCAATTAATCTGTCGATTATTTTTTATAAATTATGAATAAATAAAAGCATTCATTTCCAACCCTTTATTCAAAAACAGAATCTTTAGAAAATGCACGAATATAATGATAATTAAACACCAAAACATAACACCAAAAACATGCACATGTATGCTTTACTTGATCTGGCGAATATAGACTTTTTAAAATAAAGTGCCACCTGAGCTGCCGGAACAACAAATAATTTATGAAAAGAAATACAATACATATCAGAAAATTGAACAGGATTTGTTTGAATGTCAACTTGTCTCATTGTACATTTTACCTCTGTTTGTCACGACCTCGGGCTGACGGGGGAAGGAAGCGCAGAGACGGGACATCTGGGCAAATGGGATTTATTAATACGCACAAAAGAAAAAGGCACGAGGGACAAAACAAAGGAAGCCAAGAAAAACAAACCAACAGGCGTGTGGCGGTTGCCAGGAACTGAAATCAAAGTTCAGGATCCACATCGATGCATCAGTGTCGGTTCCTTCTAACAGGGCTCCAACCACGGATGCCTACCCAGCAGCACCTGTCCATGGTTAGAGCCCTGCTGTCAGGCTGAGTGCTGCCAGCTGGGGCTCCTGCTGCACCCAGACGTGGCACCGTTACTCTCCAACATGTGTTTACCATGTAAAATCCAGAACTGGAACCAGACAGTCAGCACAATTCAGACCAAGCACTCTGTCAATCTTATGCTTCACAAGTTATTTGTGTGCATCTGGACTTTCTCTCACGTCTCAACATTACCTTGAGCTGATTAAATACAGAGATTCTGGGATTCTGCTGCCAAGCAGATTTATAATGATTTATAATACCCTTATAATACCCAGATTTATAATACCCTTATTACACCTCGCACTGCACCTGGTATACTATGAGCCTCCAGTACTGCTCGCCTGGTCCCTCCATCTCTGAAGGTAAAAGGAAGACACAGTAGGATATTTCGGTAAATAAAGAATCTATAAAGAAAAAATGAATGAAATCTCCTTTGCCTTTCTTGAGTTTCACACGTCTTGTCGTGTAGATTCTACCACTCCCACGACGTGTTACACTGGTGAAGCGACAATAGGATCTGATTCCTGGAGGCTGGAGCCTGGAGGCCAGCTTATCAATTATCTTATTTATTAACGAAGTATGTGTGTGTCTGTGTGTGTGTGTGTGTGTGTGTGTGTATGTGGTCTACAAGAAACAGAGAAAGCATACATAAGCAAACACTCCACAGAACATGATATGATACACAACACTGATTAATAACACTGCTTATAGTAATCTAACATGAAACAGACAATACAATCCTACATAAGCAGAAGTGGAAAAGGGAAATAACTGACAAAACCGATTTAAAAAACAACAAAAGTCAGAAGTAAAAAAGTGGAAAACTGACAACACTGACATGTCAAAAATCAATTTTTTCAATTTTTCGCTTCTGACTTTTGTAATTTTTTATCATTTTTTAACCTTTTTACTTCGGACTTTTGTTTTTTTTTCGACTTTGTAGATTTTTGAGCATTTTACAATTCCTACTTAGGTGAATTAGTGGAAAAATGACAAAGTAAAAAAAAACAAAAGTCAGAAGTGAAAAAGTTGAAAAACTGACAAAACTGACATGTTTTTTTTCGAGTTTGTCATTTTTTTCACTTTTTTTACTTCTGACTTTTGTCCTTTTTTGTCATTTTTTTTTAACCTTTTTACTTCGGAATTTTTTATTTTTTTTTCAACTTCGTAGATTTTTGAGCATTTTACAATTCCTACTTAGGTGAATTAGCGGAAAAAAATGACAAAGTTATGAAACAAAAGTCAGAAGTGAAAAAGGGAAATAACTGACAAAACTGATTTAAAAAACAACAAAAGTCAGAAGTAAAAAAGTGGAAAAACTGACAAAACTGACATGTTTTTTTTCGACTTAATCAATTTTTTAAATTTTTCGCTTCTGACTTTTGTAATTTTTTATCATTTTTTTAACCTCTTTACTTCAGACTTTTGTTTTTTTTTCGACTTTGTAGATTTTTGAGCATTTTACAATTCCAACTTAGGTGAATAAGTAAAAAAAAATGACAAAGTAAAAAAAAACAAAAGTCAGAAGTGAAAAAGGGTAACTGACAAAACTGATTTAAAAAACAACAAAAGTCAGAAGTAAATAAGTGGAAAAACTGACAAAACTGACATGTTTTTTTCCACTTTGTCATTTTTTTCACTTTTTCGCTTCAGACTTTTTTGTTTTTTTAATCATTTTTTTAACCTTGTTACTTCAGACTTTTTTTTTTTTCGACTTTGTAGATTTTTGAGCATTTTAAAATTCCTACTTAGGTGAATAAGTGGAAAAAATGACAAAGTTAAAAAAACAAAAGTGAGAAGTGAAAAAGGGAAATAACTGACAAAACTGATTTAAAAAACAACAAAAGTCAGAAGTAAAAAAGTGAAAAAACTCACAAAACTGAATGTTTTTTTTCGAGTTTGTCATTTTTTTCACTTTTTTACTTCTGACTTTTGTCCTTTTTTGTCATTTTTTTTAACCTTTTTACTTCGGAATTTTTTTATTTTTTTTCGACTTTGTAGATTCTTGAGCATTTTACAATTCCTACTTAGGTGAATTAGTGGAAAAAATGACAAAGTTAAAAAACAAAAGTCAGAAGTTAAAAAGGGAAATAACTGACAAAACTGATTTAAAAAACAACAAAAGTCAGAAGTAAAAAAGTGGAAAACTGACAAAACTGACATGTTTTTTTTTCGACTTAATCAATTTTTTCAATTTTTCGCTTCTGACTTTTGTAATTTTTTTTATCATTTTTTAACCTTTTTACTTCGGACTTTTGTTTTTTTTTTCGACTTTGTAGATTTTTGAGCATTTTACAATTCCAACTTAGGTGAATAAGTGGAAAAAATGACAAAGTAAAAAAAAACAAAAGTCAGAAGTGAAAAAGGGTAATAACTGACAAAACTGATATAAAAAACAACAAAAGTCAGAAGTAAAAAAGTGGAAAAACTGACAAAACTGACATGTTTTTTTTCGACTTCATCACTTTTTTCACTTTTTCGCTTCTGAATTTTGTTATTTTTTGTCATTTTTTAAAACCGTTTTACTTCTGACTTTTGTTTTTTTTTCGACTTTGTAGATTTTTGAGCATTTTACAATTCCTACTTAGGTGAAAAAGTGGAAAAAATGACAAAGTAAAAAAAAAAATCAGAAGTGAAAAAGAGTAATAACTGACAAAACTGATTTAAAAAACAACAAAAGTCAGAAGTAAAAAAGTGGAAAAACTGACAAAACTGACATGTTTTTTTCCACTTTGTCATTTTTTTCACTTTTTCGCTTCAGACTTTTTTATTTTTTTAATCATTTTTTTTTAACCTTGTTACTTCAGACTTTTTTTTTTTAACTTTGTAGATTTTTGAGCATTTTAAAATTCCTACTTAGGTGAATAAGTGGAAAAAATGACAAAATTAAAAAAACAAAAGTCAAAAGTGAAAAAGGGAAATAACTGACCAAACTGATTTAAAAAACATCAAAGGTCAGAAGTAAAAAAGTGAAAAAACTCATAAAACTGACATGTTTTTTTTCGACTGTCATTTTTTTCACTTTTTCGTTTCTGACTTTTGTCATTTTTTGTCAGTTTTTTTAACCTTTTTACTTCATACTTTTTTTTTTTTCGACTTTGTAGATTTTTGAGCATTTTACAATTCCAACTTAGGTGAATAAGTGGAAAAAATGACAAAGTAAAAAAAAACAAAAGTCAGAAGTGAAAAAGGGTAATAACTGACAAAACTGATATAAAAAACAACAAAAGTCAGAAGTAAAAAAGTGGAAAAACTGACAAAACTGACATGTTTTTTTTCGACTTCATCAATTTTTTCACTTTTTCGCTTCTGAATTTTGTTATTTTTTGTCATTTTTTAAAACCGTTTTACTTCTGACTTTTGTTTTTTTTTTCGACTTTGTAGATTTTTGAGCATTTTACAATTCCTACTTAGGTGAAAAAGTGGAAAAAATGACAAAGTAAAAAAAAAAAAATCAGAAGTGAAAAAGAGTAATAACTGACAAAACTGATTTAAAAAACAACAAAAGTCAGAAGTAAAAAAGTGGAAAAACTGACAAAACTGACATGTTTTTTTCCACTTTGTCATTTTTTTCACTTTTTCGCTTCAGACTTTTTTATTTTTTTAATCATTTTTTTTTAACCTTGTTACTTCAGACTTTTTTTTTTTTAACTTTGTAGATTTTTGAGCATTTTAAAATTCTTACTTAGGTGAATAAGTGGAAAAAATGACAAAATTAAAAAAACAAAAGTCAAAAGTGAAAAAGGGAAATAACTGACCAAACTGATTTAAAAAACATCAAAGGTCAGAAGTAAAAAAGTGAAAAAACTCATAAAACTGACATGTTTTTTTCGACTGTCATTTTTTTCACTTTTTCGTTTCTGACTTTTGTCATTTTTTGTCAGTTTTTTTAACCTTTTTACTTCATACTTTTTTTTTTCGACTTTGTAGATTTTTGAGCATTTTACAATTCCAATTTAGGTGAATAAGTGGAAAAAATGACAAAGTAAAAAAAACAAAAGTCAGAAGTGAAAAAGGGTAATAACTGACAAAACTGATATAAAACACAACAAAAGTCAGAAGTAAAAAAGTGGAAAAACTGACAAAACTGACATGTTTTTTTTCGACTTCATCACTTTTTTCACTTTTTCGCTTCTGAATTTTGTTATTTTTTGTCATTTTTTAAAACCGTTTTACTTCTGACTTTTGTTTTTTTTTCGACTTTGTAGATTTTTGAGCATTTTACAATTCCTACTTAGATGAATTAGTGGAAAAAATTACAAAGTTAAAAAAACAAAAGTCAGAAGTGAAAACGGGAAATAACTGACCAAAACTGATTTAAAAAATAACAAAAGTCAGAGTAAAAAAGTGGAAAAACTTACAAAACTGACATGCTTTTTTTCAACTTAATAATTTTTTTCACTTTTTCGCTTCTGACTTTTGTCATTTTTTTTCATTTTTTTAACCTTTTACTTTATACTTTTTTTTTTCGACTTGGTAGATTTTTGAGCATTTTACAATTCCAATTTAGGTGAATAAGTTGAAAAAATGACAAAGTAAAAAAAAACAAAAGTCAGAAGTGAAAAAGGGTAATAAATGACAAAACTGATATAAAACACAACAAAAGTCAGAAGTAAAAAAGTGGAAAAACTGACAAAACTGACATGTTTTTTTTCGACTTCATCACTTCTTTCACTTTTTCGCTTCTGAATTTTGTTATTTTTTGTCATTTTTTAAAACCGTTTTACTTCTGACTTGTTTTTTTTTCGACTTTGTAGATTTTTGAGCATTTTACAATTCCTACTTAGATGAATTAGTGGAAAAAATTACAAAGTTAAAAAAACAAAAGTCAGAAGTGAAAACGGGAAATAACTGACCAAAACTGATTTAAAAAACAACAAAAGTCAGAGTAAAAAAGTGGAAAAACTGACAAAACTGACATGCTTTTTTTCGACTTAATCATTTTTTTCACTTTTTCGCTTCTGACTTTTGTCATTTTTTTCATTTTTTTAACCTTTTTACTTCAGACTTTTTTTTTTTCGACTTTGTAGATTTTTGAGCATTTTACAATTCCTGACAAAGTTAAAAATAACATAAGTCAGAAGTGAAAAAGGAAATAACTGACAAACCTGATTTAAAAAACAACAGTCAGAAGTAAAAAAGTGGAAAAACTGACAAAACTGACATGTTTTTTTTCAACTTAATCATTTTTTTTACTTTTTCGCTTCTGACTTTTGTCATTTTTTGTCATTTTTTTTAACCTTTTTACTTCGGACTTTTTTTTTTCAACTTTGTAGATTTTTAAGCATTTTACAATTCCTACTTAGGTGAATAAGTAGAAAAAATTACAAAGTTAAAAAAACAAAAGTCAGAAGTGAAACGGGAAATAACTGACAAAACTGATTTAAAAAACAACAAAAGTCAGAGTAAAAAAGTGGAAAAACTGACAAAACTGACATGTTTTTTTTCGACTTAATCAATTTATTCAATTTTTCGCTTCTGACTTTTGTCATTTTTTGTCATTTTTTAACCTTTTTAATTCGGATTTTTTTTTTTTTTTAGACTTTTTAGATTTTTGAGCATTTTACAATTCTTACTTAGGTGAATAAGTGGAAAAAATGACAAAGTTAGAAAAACAAAAGTCAGAAGTAAAAAAGTGAAAAAACTCACAAAACTGACATGTTTTTTTTCGACTTTGTCATTTTTTTCACTTTTTCGCTTCTGACTTGTCATTTTTTGTCATTTTTTTTAACCTTTTTACTTCGGACTTTTTTTTTTTTCGACTTTGTAGATTTTTGAGCATTTTAAAATTCCTACTTAGGTGAATTAGTGGAAAAAATGACAAAGTTAAAAAAAAAACAAAAGTCAGAAGTGAAAAAGGAAAAAAACTGACAAAACTGATTTAAAAAACAACAAAAGTCAGAAGTGAAAAAGGGAAATAACTGACAAAACTGATTTAAAAAACAACAAAAGTCAGAAGTAAAAAAGTGGAAAAACTGACAAAACTGACATGTTTTTTTTCGACTTAATCATTTTTTTTACTTTTTTTCTTCTGAATTTTGTCAATTTTTGTCATTTTTTTTAACCTTTTTACTTTAGACTTTTTTTTTTTTTGACTTTGTAGATTTTTGAGCATTTTACAATTCAATCTTAGGTGAATAAGTGGAAAAAATGACAAAGTAAAAAAAAAACAAAAGTCAGAAGTAAAAAAGGGTAATAACTGACAAAACTGATTTAAAAAAAAACAACAAAAGTCAGAATAAAAAAGTGAAAAAACTCACAAAACTGACATGTTTTTTTTCAACTTTGTCATTTTTTTCACTTTTTCTCTTCTGACTTTTTTTGTTATTTTTTGTCATTTTTTAACCTTTTTACTTCGGACTTTTGTTTTTTTTTCGACTTTGTAGATTTTTGAGCATTTTACAATTCCAACTTAGGTGAATAAGTGGAAAAAATGACAAAGTAAAAAAAAAAAAGTCAGAAGTGAAAAAGAGTAATAACTGACAAAACTGATTTAAAAAACAACAAAAGTCAGAAGTAAAAAAGTGGAAAACTGACAAAACTGACATGTTTTTTTTCGACTTTGTCATATTTTGCACTTTTTTGCTTCTGAATTTTGTTGTTTTTTGTCATTTTTTAAAACCGTTTTACTTCTGACTTTTGTTTTTTTTTCGACTTTGTAGATTTTTGAGCATTTACAATTCCTACTTAAGTGAAAAAGTGGAAAAAAATGACAAAGTAAAAAAAAAAAAATCAGAAGTGAAAAAGAGTAATAACTGACAAAACTGATTTAAAAAACAACAAAAGTCAGAAGTAAAAAAGTGGAAAAACTGACAAAACTGACATGTTTTTTTCCACTTTGTCATTTTTTTCACTTTTTCGCTTCAGACTTTTTATTTTTTTAATCATTTTTTTAACCTTGTTACTTCATTTTTTTTTTTTTTTCAACTTTGTAGATTTTTGAGCATTTTAAAATTCCTACTTAGGTTAATAAGTGGAAAAAATGACAAAGTTAAAAAAACAAAAGTCAGAAGTGAAAAAGGGAAATAACTGACCAAACTGATTTAAAAAACAACAAAAGTCAGAAGTAAAAAAGTGAAAAAAACTCATAAAACTGACATGTTTTTTTCAACTGTCCTTTTTTTTTTACTTTTTCGTTTCTGACTTTTGTCATTTTTTGTCATTTTTTTTAACCTTTTTACTTCATACTTTTTTTTTTCGACTTTGTAGATTTTTGAGCATTTTACAATTCCTACTTAGATGAATTATTGGAAAAAATGACAAAGTTAAAAAAACAAACGTCAGAAGTGAAAACGGGAAAAAACTGACCAAAACTGATTTAAAAAACAACAAAAGTCAGAGTAAAAAAGTGGAAAAACTGACAAAACTGACATGTTTTTTTTCGACTTAATCATTTTTTTCACTTTTCTTTTCTGACTTTTGTCATTTTTTTGTCATTTTTTTAACCTTTTAATTCGGACTTTTTTTTTTCCGACTTTGTAGATTTTTGAGCATTTTACAATTCCTGACAAAGTTAAAAATAACATAAGTCAGAAGTGAAAAAGGAAATAACTGACAAACCTGATTTAAAAAACAACTGTCAGAAGTAAAAAAGTGGAAAAACTGACAAAACTGACATGTTTTTTTCAACTTAATCATTTTTTTTACTTTTTCGCTTCTGACTTTTGTCATTTTTTGTCATTTTTTTTAACCTTTTTACTTCAGACTTTTTTTTTTTTTTCGACTTTGTAGATTTTTGAGCATTTTACAATTCCTACTTAGGTGAATAAGTGGAAAAAATTACAAAGTTAAAAAAACAAAAGTCAGAAGTAAAAAAGGGAAATAACTGACAAACCTGATTTAAAAAACAACAAAAGTCAGAAGTAAAAAAGTGGAAAAACTAACAAAACTGACATGTTTTTTTTCGAATTAATAATTTTTTTTACTTTTTCGCTTCTGACTTTGTCATTTTTTGTCATTTTTTTAAAACCGTTTTACTTCTGACTTTTTTTTTTTTTTTTTACTTTGTAGATTTTTGAGCATTTTACAATTCCTGACAAAGTTAAAAATAACATAAGTCAGAAGTGAAAAAGGGAAATAACTGACAAATCTGATTTAAAAAACAACAAAAGTCAGAATTAAAAAAGTGGAAAAACTGACAAAACTGACATGTTTTTTTCGACTTAATCATTTTTTTTCACTTTTTCGCTACTGACTTTGTTATTTTTTGTCATTTTTTAAAACCTTTTTACTTCGGACTTTTTTTTTTTTTTCGACTTTGTAGATTTTTGAGCATTTTACAATTCCTACTTATGTGAATAAGTGGAAAAAATGACAAAGTTAAAAACAACATAAGTCAGAAGTGAAAAAGGGAAATAACTGACAAAACTGATTTAAAAAAACAACAAAAGTCAGAAGTAAAAAAGTGGAAAAAATCACAAAACTGACATGTTTTTTTTCGACTTAATCTTTTTTTTACTTTTTCGCTTCCGACTGTTGTCATTTTTGTCATTTTTTTAACCTTTTTTCTTCTGACTTTTTTTTTTTTTTTCGACTATGTAGATTTTTGAGCATTTTACAATTCCAACTTAGGTGAATAAGTGGAAAAAATGACAAAGTTAAAAAAACAAAAGTCAGAAGTGAAAAAGGGTAATAACTGACTAAACTGATTTAAAAAACAACAAAAGTCAGAAGTATTAAAGTGGAAAAACTGACATGTTTTTTTTCGACTTAATCATTCTTTTTTACTTTTCGCTTCTGACTTTTGTCATTTTTTGTCATTTTTTTAACCTTTTTTACTTCAGACTTTTTTTTTTTTTCAACTTTGTAGATTTTTTAGCATGTTACAATTCCAACTTAGGTGAATAAGTGGAAAAAATGACAAAGTTAAAAAAACAAAAGTCAGAAGTGAAAAAGGGAAATAACTGACAAAACTGATTTAAAAAACAACAAAAGTCAGAAGTAAAAAAGTAGAAAAACTGACAAAACTGACATGTTTTTTTCGACTTAATCACTTTTTTTTTTCACTTTTTCGCTTCTGACTTTTGTCCTTTTTTGTCATTTTTTTTAACCTTTTTACTTCGGAATTTTTTTATTTTTTTTTCGACTTTGTAGATTTTTGAGCATTTTACAATTCCTACTTAGGTGAATTAGTGGAAAAAATGACAAAGTTAAAAAACAAAAGTCAGAAGTGAAAAAGGGAAATAACTGACAAAACTGATTTAAAAAACAACAAAAGTCAGAAGTAAAAAAGTGGAAAAACTGACAAAACTGACGTTTTTTTTCGACTTAATCAATTTTTTAAATTTTTCTCTTCTGACTTTTGTTATTTTTTGTCATTTTTTAGCCTTTTTACTTCGGACTTTTTTTTTTTTTTCGACTTTGTAGATTTTTGAGCATTTTACAATTCCAACTTAGGTGAATAAGTGGAAAAAATGACAAAGTAAAAAAAAAAAAAAGTCAGAAGTGAAAAAAGGGAAATAACTGACAAAACTGATTTAAAAAACAAACAAAAGTCAGAAGTAAAAAAGTAGAAAAACTGACAAAACTGACAATGTTTTTTTTCGACTTAGTCACTTTTTTTTCACTTTTTCTCTTCTGACTTTTGTCCTTTTTTGTCATTTTTTTTAACCTTTTTACTTCGGACTTTTTTTTTTTTTTCGACTTTGTAGATTTTTGAGCATTTTACCAATTCCTTACTTAGGTGAATTAAGTGGAAAAAAAAGAACAAAGTTAAAAAAAAAAAAGTCAGAAGTGAAAAAGGGAAATAACTGACAAAACTGATTTAAAAAAACAACAAAAGTCAGAAGTAAAAAAGTGGAAAAACTGACAAAACTGACTGTTTTTTTCGACTTAATCAATTTTTTAAATTTTTCTCTTCTGACTTTGTTATTTTTAGTCATTTTTTAGCCTTTTTACTTCGGACTTTTTTTTTTTTTTTTCGACTTTGTAGATTTTTTGAGCATTTAACAATTCCAACTTAGGTGAATAAGTGGAAAAAATGACAAAAGTAAAAAAAAAAAAAAGTCAGAAGTGAAAAAGAGTAATAACTGACAAAACTGATTTAAAAAACAACAAAAGTCAGAAGTAAAAAAGTGGAAAAACTGACAAAACTAACATGTTTTTTTTCGACTTAATCAATTTATTCAATTTTTCGCTTCTGACTTTTGTCATTTTTTGTCATTTTTTTTAACCTTTTTACTTCGGACTTTTTTTTTTTCAACTTTGTAGATTTTTAAGCATTTTACAATTCCTACTTAGGTGAATAAGTAGAAAAAATTACAAAGTTAAAAAAACAAAAGTCAGAAGTGAAAACGGGAAATAACTGACAAAACTGATTTAAAAAACAACAAAAGTCAGAGTAAAAAAGTGGAAAAACTGACAAAACTAACATGTTTTTTTTCGACTTAATCAATTTATTCAATTTTTCGCTTCTGAGTTTTGTCATTTTTTGTCATTTTTTAACCTTTTTAATTCGAATTTTTTTTTTTTTTTAGACTTTTTTAGATTTTTGAGCATTTTACAATTCTTACTTAGGTGAATAAGTGGAAAAAATGACAAAGTTAGAAAAACAAAAGTCAGAAGTAAAAAAGTGAAAAAACTCACAAAACTGACATGTTTTTTTTCGACTTTGTCATTTTTTTCACTTTTTCGCTTCTGACTTGTCATTTTTTGTCATTTTTTTTAACCTTTTTACTTCGGACTTTTTTTTTTTTCGACTTTGTAGATTTTTGAGCATTTTAAAATTCCTACTTAGGTGAATTAGTGGAAAAAATGACAAAGTTAAAAAAAAAACAAAAGTCAGAAGTGAAAAAGGGAAATAACTGACAAAACTGATTTAAAAAACAACAAAAGTCAGAAGTGAAAAAGGGAAATAACTGACAAAACTGATTTAAAAAACAACAAAAGTC